>NW_022196894.1:87791753-87793609 GCF_008632895.1 Mastomys coucha
GAGCTGATGCAGAGGCCATGGAGGGATGTTCCTTACTGGCTTGCTTTCCTTGGCTTGCTCAGCTTGCTCTCTTATAGAACCCAGGACTACTACAGTGGGCCCTCCCTCCTTGATCACTAACTGAGAAAATGCCCCACAACCGGATCTCATGGAGGCACTTCCCCAACTGAAGCTCCTTTCTCTGTGATAACTCTAGCCTGCGTCAAGTTGACACACAAAACCAGCTGGTACAGGTATTATTCCAGGATGGCCTCAGATTTACTATATAGTCAAGAGTGATTCTGAGTTTCTGATCCTTTGGTCCTCACCCTCTTAGTTCTGTGATACAGGTTGGCAGTACTATATCTGATTTTATCCAGTGCCAGCCCTTGACCCCTGGACCATGTGCATGCCAGGCAAGCCTCCAGCAGCTGAGCCATAACCCAGCCCTTAGCGCATGCATTTGGGAAGCCTCGCTCTCCCTTCCTCACTCTCCCCAAGGGGAGAGTGCAGATATGGACAAAACAGATTCTGAGTGCATCACAGGACTTTTGTAAAGCTGCCACAGAATGACTGTGGTTTTGCAAATGACTACTCTCTTCCAATATCCTTTGTCTCACAGAGAAGTCTGTGTTGGAATTGAGAGCTGCCAAGTCTGAGTAGAAGACTTTTGACAAGCAACTGCTGAAATTTTCATACTTTCAGTCATAGGACAGACCTTCCTATTTCAAGTGTTCAACTTTCTCTTTGGCTTTAGTGCACCAACTTTGACCAAGTTTCTGTTCCTCAAATCAGTTTCATAATCTGAATCAGGTAGGAATGTTTCTTTCTTTTTCCTTCTTGCTCTGGCCCAAAGACTGATTGATTGATTGATTGATTGATTGATTGGTTATATGTAAGTACTCTGTGGCTGTCTTCAGACACCCCAGAAGAGGGCATCAGATCCCATGACAGATGGTTGTGAGTCACCATGTGGTTGTTGGGAATTGAACTCAGGACCTCTGAAAGAGCAGTCAGTGCTCTTAACCACTGAGCCATCTCTCTAGCCCTGGATCAATTCATAAACTTACTATTGTCTAGCTTTTTATATAAAAAAATTTGTTTGCTCTATGTTTGTGAGTACACTGTAGCTGTCTCCAGACACATAACAGAAGAAGACATCAGATCCCATTACAGATGACTGTGAGCCACCATGTGGTTGCTGGGAATTACACTCAAGACCTCTGGAACAGCCGTCAGTGCTCTTAACCGCTAAGCCATTTCTCCAGCTCCCTATTGTGTAGCTTTATGTGACTCTTTGCTCAATGTGGGCAGGTTGAAAGAGACTTTGGTTGATTGTCATGAGCTCTGAGGTGGAGCCCTACCCTGGTGCTCAGTAGCCATGGGACCTTGTATGAGCTACTTCACCTTTTTCCTTCACAGATCTTCGAGTGTGCAGAGTGATCCAGTAGAACTCTTTCTTGGGGATTCTCTTCATGGATGATTTACAAATGACTGTAAAAGGCTGTGGGTGTTGCCCACAGGTGGAGTGTATGCTTAACATGTGCTAGGTCTGTTCCACTGTGTCTTGCTGAGGATGAGAACCACTCCTTGGTCCAGTGTATCTGTGCTGTGTATATTACAAACACATCAGTAAGCAGCTATCTCGGTTACCATAACAACCATCCAGGGATCTCAGTGCCTCCATCCGAGTAACTCCTGTTTAGTAACTTAGTAACAGCCCCAAGTGTAAGAATAGTGGCCCTGGCAATTTTGTTATATATTATAATATGCCATTATCATTGTTCTATTTTATTATGAGTTCTATTTTGCCACGCACACTCGTCTACTTCAGTCACATCCATAATATCGGGGATAAAATCCTGATAAAGGATAAG
>NW_022196894.1:87794372-87799872 GCF_008632895.1 Mastomys coucha
CATTTTTAAAGAAATACACTCAGATCTTACATCACTCGTGTCTAGTCTGTTTGTCAAAAGCCGAATCCCGTGCCCACCTGGCCAGAACTGCTCGTCCTGTGGAACAAGGGACCCCGCGGGAAATCCCGGTCCGCGGCACTATTTTATTATGAGTGTCTTTTTTTTTTAAAGATTTATTTATTTATTACATGTAATGTACACTGTAGCTGTCTTCAGACACTTCAGAAGAGGGCATCAGATCTCGTTACAGATGGCTGTGAGCCACCATGTGGTTGCTGAGAATTGAACTCAAGACCTCTGGAAGAGCAGTCAGTGCTCTTAACCGCTAAACCATCTGTCCAGCCCCATGAGTGTCTTTTTTTTTTTTTTTTTAAAGCAAACCTACTGTATCTAGATGTTAAATTTTGTTGAGGCATGGGTGCACAGGGAAAGAAATGCAATATCCAAAGTGGTCGGTACTGACTACAGTTGCAAGCATTTGCAGGAGCATATGCTTGAACATTGGAACATATCTCCTGCTGATAGGGACCTGATTTCCACCACTATAATAAAGCACACAACACGATTAGCTTACTGAGTGAAGTTTACTTTGGCTCCTGGTTCCAAAGGAGTTTCCTGTTCATGGCTGGCTAGCTCTGTCTCTTTGGGTCTGTGGCAAGGCGTCATATAATAATGCAAACATGTACTGGAACAAATCTACTTATCTCATTGCCAACAAAAGCAAAAGAGGAAGAGGAAGGGGCTGTAATTCCACAGTCCCTTTTACAGATCCAAACACCACTCAGTAGTGTCACCTTTGGGACCTTTTGTGACATTCAAAGTCCAGACTGCTACAGGACCTTGAACAGTGTAACAGCAGTGCTCACCCCCAAGGGGCGCAGGAGGATGCATTCCGTGAATGACTGAGGTCAGGCTTATCCATCAGAGCAGAAACACAGCTTGTCTTCCCTGTTTTCCTTCCTCTAAGCTGAGGCCAGAATAATGTAGTGGCGCCCCAAACTTGGACATCCAGTCTCTAAGAGGCATGAGAGAGGGGAGCAGACTCTCTCCAGGCAGGGAAGGAAGGACTGGACAGTGATATCTCATCACACTGGACAACCATGTGAAAGAGATTTCGTGTGTGTGTGTGTGTGTGTGTGTGTGTGTGTGTGTGAGAGAGAGAGAGAGAGAGAGAGAGAGAGAGAGAGAGAGAGAGAGAGAAAGAGGGAGAGAGGGTGGCAGGGTGACAGGGTACTGGGGAATGGTGTGTACTTCTCCTCCTCAGCTCAAATGTTGAAACCAACCCCCTTCCTCAGATGACATTAGGAGGTGAAGAGGGCGTGGAAGACAAGCCTCGTGAGTGAGACGCCTGTCCTATACAAGGGCCCCAGGGAGCACATTCGTTCCTTCTTCCACCATCTGTAGATATTCTTAGAAGTCAGCTGTCCACAGCCTGGAAGAAGGCTGTCATTAGAACTGAATGCACCACCACCCTGAACTAGGACTTCTAGTCTCTAGAGTTACAAAATATAAGTCTTGTTATTGTGGTGGTGGTGGTGGTGGTACTGTGTGTATTTGTATATGTGTGTGTTTGTGTGTGTGTATGTTCATATGTGCTTGTGTGGAGTTCAGAGGTCAACCCTGGGTGTTTTTCCTCAGATGCCATCCACCATATGTGTGTGTGTGTGTGTGTATATATATGTATGCATGTGTGTATGTATGTGTGTGTATGTATGCATGTGTGTATGTGTGTGTATGTATGCATGTGTGTATGTGTGTGTATGTATGCATGTGTGTGTGTGTGTGTGTATGTTTTGTTTTGTTTTCTTGAGACAAGGTTTCTCAGTGGCCTAGAACTCACCAAGTAGGCTGGCCATGACTCTCCACCTTCCCAATGACAGGGTTACAAATGTGCTTGCATACTCAGTTCTTTGAGAGCACGGGTTCTGGGAATGGACCTCAGGTCCTCATGGTTTTTCCTGCGCCAACGTAAATAAAAGAAAGGGTTCTTCTGGTAATAGGAGTAAGAAATAGATAGGAAGAGATTGAAAGAGATAAGAAGAGATAGGCTAGCCATACTGTACCTTACCCACGTGGGAAGATAAATATTAGACAACACAAGTTCTGGTCACTCAGTCATCTTGAATTTAATGCATCCCCTTTGTTCCCCCAACAGGTAAAATACCTGGGGCAAAAACCCTTCTCTCAAAATACGTCAGTGTAACAGTCTAATCAGTGACTTCCTTGTTACTCTGTGGGGGTGGAACTTCTGAATGTAACCGGAACCAGGTTTCGCTCAACAGGCGGGCAGCCGCTGTGCTGGGGCCAAAGTGGTTGTTGTTTACTGTCCGGGCTTTGGGGAGGGAGTCCACACTTTTTTCTTTTTTTTTCGATACAGGGTTTCTCTGTGTAGCCCTGGCTGTCCTAGTACTCACTCTGTAGATCAGGCTGGCCTCGAACTCAGAAATCCGCCTGCTTCTGGCTCCCAAGTGCTGGGATTAAAGGCGTGCGCCACCACCGCCCGGTGGTCCTCATGGTTTTAAGGTGAGGACTTTACCAACTGAATTATTCCCCAGGTCTCAACTCCTACTCTTTAATCCAAGTCTGTGGTATTCTATGATTGCAGCTGGAGCTTCCTGAGACGGAAGGTCCAGTGATCACATCTCTTGGTCTTGTATGTTTATGCTCTGCAGTTGCCATACACGTAAGACTCTCTGCTGAGACACTAAGACAAGCCATGCCAGGCTCTCAGCATCCTCAAAGACAGGTTGCACCACACCATGAAAATCCTCAGAGGCAGGCTGCTCCTCACCATCAGTATCCGCCAGCTGACACGGCCGTCTCACTGCACCATCAGCATCTGCTGACTAACAAGGCCTGTGCTGCACCCTCAGTATCATCTGCATTTGGCCCCCAGTGTCTTGTGTTTTTCCTTTCCAAATTAGTGGGGACATGGTAATGGTTCATGATATCACCTGCTACTGAGTGTCCATATTTTTACCAAGTTGGACTAGTCACAAGGTAGCCAGAGAGAGAAGCTCCTGTATGGCTGATGGAGATGAAGCCATGCCATGTGTGCAGTGGATGTCCTCACAGGAAGCTGCTCCCCTCAGGAATCCTGCCTATGCTTCCTGCTCTTCTTGTCCATCTCCTCAGCCACCCTCCACCTTGTTTTGCCACGTAGGAAGTGAAGGAAGCCCATGGTTTAGGGAAAGTCCTGTTGCTTCAAAACCAACTTTTTTCAGTTTAAGAAGACTCAAGTTGTCACCAGGAAACACCATACGGTCTAGTCATGTCACCTGTTCTTACTCGTAAACAGAACTCAGCATATGTCTCGTTTTATAGGTTCCTGTCAGTTGTCTGCTGTGCTGTAGGATCCTGTGGAGTGGATCAGCATGCCTGAGTATCAGACAACTGAAGCTAGGTTTGAAGATGCATGATACCTTTTCTGTAGCCAGATCCTCTCAATTAGACTAGAGACAGACATTAGCTCTCGAAAGTTCATTTTTTCCTCTTCCCCAAGCTATGCATGCTGTCAGTGCAGTACAAGAATCAATGGGTAATTCATATCCAGGAGCAAAACTGTGGGCATTCTGACTAAAAGGAGCGTGCCTCTTGCTAGATCCAAGACCTTTCTAAGGCAGCACCTAAAGGTGTCCTCTGCTCTCATCTGCTCGTCTTACCTAGCAAGGCCCTTCTCTTCACAGCCCCACATGGCTAAACTTGTGCTCTACTACTGAGCTCAATCAACCCTTGGCCTTAGCGCCATGTGTGTGAGAGCCAATACATAAATAAGGACCCGATCCACATGTCCACGGACCAAAGAATACATGAAACTGAGTTCACAAAACAGAATTAAGGCCAACAAGTAGATAGTGCTAACATCTCCCTATGGGAGGCTCTCTAGGACCTGAACTTGAGCAACAACAACAAAAAAGTCTTAGAAGCTGGGCAGTGGTGGCACACGCCTTTATTCCCAGTACTCGGGAGGCAGAGGCAGGCGGATTTCTGAGTTCGAGGCCAGCCTGGTCTACAGAGTGAGTTCCAGGACAGCCAGGGCTACACAGAGAAACCCTGTCTTGGGGGGAAAAAGTCTCAGAAAAATAAGTTCATAACACTATTTGTATGATGTTTAGAAATAGTTGAATCAGGAGTACATATGGGGAAGCATGCAGACACACCAAACAACCACAATAAAGAGTGACCAATCAGGTAGGGTGGTTCCCTTCGAGCGAGACGGGTGGAGGGTAACCAGGATGGGATTACAGGGAATTCAGCTATATTAGTGATGTATTGCATGAGTGATGTTCAGTTCCTTAGCTAATTAATAAGACTATAAAGGATTTTCCACCTCCTTAAATAATCCTCCTCCTCTTTTTGGATTGAGGCCTTATACACACTAAGCAAGTGCTCTATCCTCAAGCTACACCCCAAACGCTGTTTTATTATTATTTGATTCCTTCATATAAAAGAATATTAATGTATTAATTATATATTCATAATAGAAATATGTGTGTCTGTATACATATTCTTTATTTTGAATGATATATTTAGCAATAGAAAAATAAACAAATAAAACACCTCTTATGAGACTCGAGACTTTGCCTTTCCCCAGAACACCTACACCTCTCTAAGTTAAAGGCCCTAAGGCCCATTCTGCAGCCACCCTCCACACCCCTATATGTTCACATTTCCCCTACACCCCTGCTTTGTTGTACAAGGGACTGCACCAAGTGCTTTACACTGCATTATCATTTTAGTCCTGATAACAACATTACAGGACAGGAACTATCATTATCCATAGATAATGTACTGCATATGAGAAAACAGATGCCCCAGAGCTAAAGCAACCAACTCAGGTTGAGAAGGTTGGAAGAAGGCAGGAGTTAATCTTAAACCTATGTCAGCATATAGAAGAATAGGAATACTGTGTGGCTTCTCCCATCTGGTCCTCTCTTCCCTCAGCAGTGCCTTTCCTCTTCTTCATGAGCATCCACACCTTCTCTGTATTTTCATGTTCTCTTTGACTGTTGTAGTCCTTCTCATGATAGACTGTACAGCATCAGGACCATGGAATATGTTTTAAAAGGGAATCAACCAAATATAGCAAGTGATGAATGGTGAACTCATTCTCTGAGAAGTAGAGTTTCTTTCTCTAAGTCCCTTAGCCCTTCCAGTTTGAACTAAGCATCCGGTTGTGCTTAATACTGGACTGGTGAACAATTTTAAAAGGAAGGGTTACTTTGTGTGGTAGTACTGTGTTCCTCGAGAAGATATCAACTTCCTTATGGGCAAGGGTTGAATATTAGGAGGAACCACCGGTGTGAATACAATTCCTGGTTTTGGTGGTATACACCTTTAATCCAAATACTTTGGAAGCAGAGGCAAGATCTCTGTGAGTTTAAAGCCTACTATCCACTCTACATAGTGAGTTCTAGGCCATCAAGGACTACATAGTGAGTCTCTCTGTCTGTCTCTGTCTGTCTCTGTCTCTCTCTCTCTCTCTCTCTCTCACACACAC
>NW_022196894.1:87799882-87806391 GCF_008632895.1 Mastomys coucha
CACACACACACACACACACACACACACACACACACACACACACACACTTCCACCTAAAACACTGAACAGAGAGGGGATGGAGTATACATAGAGAAGCCCAGGAAGCACAAGAGATACTTATTTTTGGAAAACTGACTTTTTTCAAAGCGTGTGTGACAGTTTATGAAGTGGTTCTCCATCTTTCCAGTCAACCTTCCTGTTTTCTCATCCCTTCCTCTCAATATTGCTTGTTGCTTTCTTTGCCATTGCAGTAACACTATCTGGGGACCTGATGTCTGTAGATGGGTAGTAAGAGGTCGATTGATGGCTGTTCTTCCTCCTTCAGTTGTACCATACATTCCTTTTGGGGCATCCTTGGAGCTCAGATCTGATCACACAGCTCAGCATTCAGTTAGTGAGTCTTTAGGGGGCCCCACTGCTAGCCCAGCCCCAGACTCTGTGAATCCCTGCCTCTCTGGCATACCCTTTGCCATCTCTGCTCTCTCAGTTTACCGGGATCTACCGGTGCAGTTCATCCCTTTAGGCCCACTTTTTATTTTTTTTATTTTTTTTATTTTTTAATTTTTTTTGGTGTTTTGAGACAGGGTTTCTCTGTGCAGCCCTGGCTGTCCTGGAACTCACTCTGTAGACCAGGCTGGCCTTGAACTCAGAAATCCACCTGCCTCTGCCTCCCAAGTGCTGGGATTAAAGGCGTGCGCCACCACTGCCCAGCTTAGGCCCACTTTAAATGCCACCAGATCCATTCTCTCTCTCTCTCTCTCTCTCTCTCTCTCTCTCTCTCTCTCTCTCTCTCTCTTTCCCTCTCTCTCTTTCTCTCTCTCTCTAAGATTTATTTATTTTTATTTATAAGAGCACACTGTAGCTGTCTTCAGACACACACTAGAAGAGTGCATCAGATCCCATTACAGATGGTTGTGAGTCACCATGTGGTTGCTGGGAATTGAACTCAGGACCTCTGGAAGAGCAGTCGGTGCTCTTAAATGCTGAGCCATCTCTCCAGTGCAGATCTAGTTTCTAAGACATCACACATATAGATATGATGAAGTTTCTTGATGTTGTTTGTGGAATTACCATAAAAATTTTATAAAGGGTTAGTGTTTCAATCTTCTTTAAACCAGAAATTGACAAGAATAAAATACCTAGATTTGGGTAATTCACAGTGGAAAAAGATTAAGTTTTGAATGATTTCGTTCACTCAATGCTGCTTTCTTGAAAATAGAAGATTTGCTGCTTTCTGATTCACAAGTTGTAGGCAAAACCTCACAGGTTATAACAACTAAATGGAGTGTACACTCAGACCCAGAACTTTAATTTTGGAATCTGCCTCTACTTTTTAAGTATTTGAAGAGTAATTTTTAAAATAACAACAGAGGAATTCCAGATCTACTTGGAGATGACCATACCTATCTCATTACATTAAACACGTCAACTCTGTCCACTGGTGAGCTGTGTTGTTGCATTAAACATCATGTAGAGAGGAGGAAGAGCCAGTTTTACTCTTACCTGAGAACCAAAATGTAAACTTTCAAAGTGGTTTAACCTACTAAATGCTTTCTTAGAAAGTATATTCCTTCTCTTTCTGCTGTAGTTTGGTCTATTGCTATGTATTGTAATGCTAAATTCTGTAGGGAGGTCAGCTTTTGTTGTGCAAACCTCACTCCTTAATTTAAAACTATTGGTTGAATGAAGATTCATACAGCCAGTAGCTAGGCAGAAGAAAGGTAGGCAAGGCTCCTGAGCTTGGGGTCTGAGGCAGAGACCTTGAGGGAGAGAGGAGGAAGACAGAAGGCAGCACCATGAGGTTAGGTAGATTGTGAGTACATGGCCATGAGGGCTGGCCTGATGGAGTAGGAGCAGCTGAGATGGAACATGGTAAGGGCTTATTGACAGAGAACTAGACAAAATACCATAGAGGGTTGATGTCTGTCCAGTTTCAATGTTTTAAGGATTATTATAAACATAAAGATTTTGTATCTTTTATTTGGGAACTAGATGACTAAAGGTGGGGTAGAAATCCCCAAATAATATTCACTGCAACATTTTCCTTCTTGAGATGGTATTGCATATACTCAAACAAGTCAAGGATAATGGTTGCTAAGAGTTGTAGGAACGAGGTGTAAGTACATCCTTTTGTGATGCGAGTGAAGTACTCCTATAGTCTTTAACTGTGAACTGTTTGAAGAAGACTGAACAAATGGGAAGTGAGCTCCAAGGCAGACACCATGTAAGTCATGTTAACCCTGACACTGGCCAGGAAGGATATGGCTTAGAGCAAAGTCTTCCATTCAGAAAACCACAGCAAACTTAGGTTTTAAACTGGGGTCATTTAGGCTTTCCAGCATTCGTCGGGAGTATTCAGGGTGACCTATGTGTCATCCAGGAAGCCAATAGTTAAGTCTGAAACCACAGAGCTCAGCAGCACCTTGAAGACTCTCACTGTTGACTCAGTGGCTTGGCTCCTCCTTTCTAATTTTGGGATCCAGTTTATGACCATTGGTTATACACTGCATTGCCATCTCTTTGCCAGTGTCCCCGGACATAATGAGTGAGGTTGTGTTCATCCTCTCACCCCCGGGGGCCCGTCCTAGTGACCATGCAGAAAGCCAGATGTTAAACGGTTCTCACGCAGAGGTCTTACTATTTTATACCTAAGTGAAATTATTTCTAAGGTTTTTCTATTGGTTCTGGAGAGTATCCCTTAATTTAATGGTATATTCTTTTATATTCCACCTCTTTAAAAAAGAATAAAAAGAAGAAAGGCTGAACAGTTGAGCTGAGGCAGGGTCAATGCATTGAGTAGTTCTACTGTAAAACGTTATTTGAGAAGTAATTTTTTTTTTCTTTTTGGTTTTTTTCAAGACAGGGTTTCTCTGTGTAGCCCTGGCTGTCCTGGAACTCACTCTGTACAGATTAGCTTCGAACTCAGAAATCCATCTGCCTCTGCCTCCCAGGTGCTGGGATTAAAAGCATGCGCCACCACTGCCCAGCGAGAAGTACATATATATATATATATATATATATATATAATTTATTTTATGTGTATGAGTACACTGTAGCTGTACAAATGACCATGAGCCATCATGTGTGTGGCTGCTGGAAATTGAACTCAGGACCTCTGCCACCCCTGATCGCTCCAGCGTAATTCACTGTAGCTGTCTTCAGATGCACCAGAAGAGGGCGTCAGATCTCATTATGGGTAGTTGTGAGCCACCATGTGGTTGCTAGGATCCGAACTCAGGACCTTTGGAAGAGCAGTCAGTGCTCTTACCTGCCGAGCCATCTCGCCAGCCCGAGACGTAATTATTTTTATTAAAAATTGTTTATTCTTTGTCTTCTTGGATATAATTTCAAGGTGAATATTGAAAGATTACTTTGTTTTTAGGAACAGTTTTCCATCCCCTCGTCCTCCCCTACAGAAAAACCAACTTTAAGCAGCTTACATCTGAGAGTGTAATGAAGAGGAGTCCATTTTATCAGTAAAGATGAGTGTTTAAAAAAAAAAAGAAAAAGAAAAATAGAGGATATTTTTTGCTATGCCAATATTATCAATTATGGTCAATAAAATTGTTTTAAAATTATTCAACATGTAGCACCTTCCCCCACCCCCTCCCACAAGAACATCATTCACAAAAGTTTAAGATGAGTGTGATTTAGTACTGCTTAGTGTTCAGCTGAAGAATCCACATTAATCGTCACGCCTGCTCTGAACAGTAGAGGGCACTTATGTACACCATACAGAACGTTGCGTGCTTTTTGAAGAGCAGCTGAGCGGGCTCGCAGACTCCATGCTATCATGCTAGAGCCTTGGCAGGGAAAAACTTGATGGATGTACTCATCCTTCCAAGAGCTCTGTCACTCATGTCTCTTTATGTTTAAAGCCCTGCTTCCTAAACCGTGGGCCATAACCACAGGAAGCTATATGGGGCCAGGTAACTCAGTGTGAAGGTCATAAAATGTCTGGCAATTAATTCAAAACAATGAATCTGAGGTGTTTTTGGTGGTTTCTGCTCATACTGTGTCATGTGACTAACTTCACTGCAGCCCTGTAGTGAATGACTTACAGTCACGCTTTGAACTATTTGTCCACAAACCCTGTCTGAAGCACTTTGGTTTGGATTCAAAACTATTGTATATTGCAGCGATTTTATTGTCCATTACAAGTTTTGTATTATTATTATTAATATTATTATTAATATTTTATACTTATTTATTTTATGTATGTGACTTCACTGTCTCTCTCTTCTTCAGACACACCAGAAGAGGGCATCAGATCTCATTACAGATTTTTGTGAGCCACCATGTGGTTTCTGGGACTTGAACTCAGGACCTCTGGAAGAGCAGTTCATGCTCTTAACCGCTGAGCCATCTCTCCAGCCCCATGCTTTGTATTCTTATAGAAAAATCATGCTTTAGTTACAGAAAACAAAGATTCTCTGTATTTGACTACTCTAATTCTTCTGCATGTAAGTATCAGATGAATGTATCTTTGGACAGTATGGTGTTAGAGTATTTGGTTTTAAAGATTGCTGTTTGAGTTTCTGACTTGGACTTAATAAAAAGTTGCTAAATGAGGGGCCAGAGAGATGGCTTAGCACGTGAAGCAGAGGACTAGAGTTTTGTTCCCAGTTTGCTACTGTGTGTTACTCCAGTTTCAGGGAATCTGATGCCCCTGGCCTCCGTGGGGACCTGAGCTCATGTGCACAACCACTTTTCAATATGTATGCAATTAAAAATAAAACAATCTGAGAATTGTTAAATGAATCTTGGCTTAGGATTCGGGCAGCATTTTCAGCAATTTCTGAAATGTCCCTAAACATACTTCTGCTGAGTTTTTTGTTTGCTTGTTTGTTTGTTCATTTGTTTCTTTTGTTCTGTTTTGTTTGTTTTTTTCTAGACAGGGTTTCTCTGTGTAGCCCCAGCTGTCCTGGTGTTCATTTGTTTTTATTGTGTATTTATGCAAAGTAGCATTCACAGCATGGGCCATTATAAAATCAAAGTGCTTATCAGCTCTGCCGAACACCGCGGATGCTATATCACTTGTTTACCCAAAACCCAACTCTCTATGCAAAAGCAGAATCATATACATCTCATTAGTCTGCCAATTTACTTTTGTTTATAATAAATGGTAAAAGTGTATGATTATCAAGAATTATTCCAGTGGACCCAGGAGGGTCTCTGGGACTTGCTGGCTCATTGGTCAGCGGGAGACCCTGTGTCAAAAAACACGGAGGAGAAGCAATTGAGGAAAACTCTTGAGTGTTGATCTCTGGCCCTCACTTTGCACCCATACAGAAATGTGCATGTGTGCTCTCACATATGTGCATACACGCATGCATAGACATGTGCACAGTCATTCAAAAGTATTTCTTGGGCAAAAGGCGGTTGCAAGTAGAAAATGTTGAAGACTTCTTGATTTGAAGCAACAGAATAAAGAGACTGGCTCTTTGAAGGTGTTGCAGCTTGTCTAAAAAGAGATAGGAACAGAAAACAACATCAGTAATGCTGCAGAGGCGACACTGTTAGCAACCAGGTGTCTCCACCGCCTGCCCCGGAACCTAGGAACAGCAGGCTGTGTCATCACTAGCTGCCAGAATGCAACACTTTCTTGCCGTGGCATATCTTCCCGCTGTGCACGTGCCTCCTCTCCCCGCTTTCTTCTTCCCTCCACCTTTGCCCAGAGGCAGCCTCTGCTTACCGCCTTCCCACTCCTGTGCGCACGCGCAGTGAACCTCCCGCGTGAGCTCTGTCGCATCGTGTGACTGTGCGGCATCCATCACTCAGGTCATAACAGACACTTTCACAAGACCGCCTTGAGCTCTGTGAGCTCCATGTACTCAGAGTTGCACACGGCTTTGAGATGCCCCTCAGTGCTTGCTGGGAGCTGCCAACCCCCACGGAGAGCTTGGCTCTGTTTCTCTAGGCCTGGCCTCTCTCTAGAATTTCACAACTGGGTCTTTCAAGTTCTGCTCGGAATTCTTGCAATGCCTAATGGGCACCTCAGAATTAATTGGGCTGAAAAAGAACTCATGATCAACTTTGTATACAACCCCCATAGGAAAGTAACCAGTTACTTCCTCTCGAGTCTTCCTCACATCCAGGCATGGCACCAGGATGCACACAATTACTCAGGCCAAAAAAAAAAATCAGGTACCAGATTCTCACCTTTCCCCGACTTTTCTTTCAAGGTGAGCCCTACCTAGTCTCCCAGGCATGTCCAGCTCCACCCCTTTCTTGCTCTGTCTTTTATGCTCCTACATTAACGTAAGCCACCACGTTCTCTGGCCCAGACTTCTACCAAGAACCTTCTAATGGCCCACTCTTCCTCTTTCAAGTGCAGCCACACCCAGCTTGATACTCCCCACACCTTCCTGCCCGCTCACTTCCATCACACTTAGAATGCAAAGCCAGGGTGCTTCCTAAGGCCTAGAGCGCCCCACCCACTCAGTACTCACTCACAGGGCTCCTCTCCGCACCACACTTGGACCTTGCTTCCAGGCTCCTCATTCCTC
>NW_022196894.1:87806917-87812351 GCF_008632895.1 Mastomys coucha
ACCCTTTCCTCCCCAACTTGCTTCTTGGTCATGATGTTTGTGCAGGAATAGAAATCCTAACTAAGACACAAATCATGGACAGGTGGTGGGTGGGCTGGGGATGGGCTATAAAACCTTAAGATCTCCCCACAGTGACCTCCTTCTGTCATCCGCTCCTAAAGGTTCCACAGCCTTCAAAAAAAAGCTCAACCACCTGGGATGTCAACCAAATGTTCAAGGCACGGCCTGCGGGGTGGGGGTGGGGGTGCACATTTTATATTCAAACCACAAGCACTTTCTTGATGCATCCAACTCTCAGATGTCAGCTCCTCAGAGAGGCAGCTCTAGATCTGTCTTTGTGGCGGTGGTAAGACACTCTGACCGGAAGTTATGAAAGGGAGGGAAGAGGAAAGAACGTGCTTGGCTTAGACTTCTGTGTCACAGCCCATCATTGAGGAAGTTAGGGCAGGGGCTCAAACAGGAGATTGAAGCAGAAACCATGCAGGAAGGCCACCTGCTAGCTCACAGGCTTATACTTAGGCAGCTTTCTTCTAACCTTCCCAGGGACTAGGACTGCCCACAGTGGGCTCGGTCCTCCTGTATCAATTGAAGATGAAGATAGCTGAGTATGGAGGTATATGCCTTTACTCCCAGTAATTGGGAGGCAGAGGTAGGTGGATCTCTGTGAGTTCAAGTCCAGCCTGGTCTACATAGTGAATTCCAAGTCAGTGAAGGCTACATAGTGAGATCCTGTCTCAATTTTTTTTTTTTTAAATTAAGACAATCCTCATAGACATGTCCAAGGCCAATCTTATCTAGGCAACTTTAACTTTTAGCCCACCTCTCAGATGACGCTAGGTCATGTCACATTGACAATTAAAGCTAACTAGACTGAGACCCTCTGATGTAATCTAAGGGGACTCAGTTGTTTTCACCCACCCGCCTTACCTGGACTCTGTACGAAACACCCAAGCACCAACTGGTGTTAGCCAGCAGCTCCAGCATGCAGCAGCCAGGTACCTTCATATTCCATGTTCATGGAATCTCTGAGGTAGTACATTATACCTCCTGAGATTACAGAATACAGGAAGAGAACTGAAAGAATAAACTGCCATTAAGTAAGCAAAAGCATGTGTTCTAAAGGAACTACATCATTCCTAACCTAGTAATGTTGCTCTTTTTTACTAAAACCAGAGGCTGGATGATTTTAGAATCCAGGCCAAATACGAATCCATGGAAACAGACACAGTGAATCACCACTACTGACTCAGACTTCTCCCCGGGATTTCCCTGACACATACCTTGTGTCTTTCCCTTTACTGATCAGCAGACACTCATTGAACATCCACTGTGACACCCCATCCTTCTCTCTGCCTGTCCTCTCTCTCTCTTCTACAGCATAGACCACGAATGCATAAAACTCTCCAAGCTTGCTTCTAATTGGGGTTTCATTATCTGAGCGGCGGCTGCGGTGACTGGTCATCACCTATCATGATAAACCTATCATGATAGTGACTTGAAGTGACAATGTTGACCACGCCATAGTCATTGAGGAGAGATATTCCATCTTTTCACCCCCCTTTCTCCCCACTCCGCTTCATGTTATTGTGTGTGTGTGTGTGTACGTGTGTATGTGTGTGTTTGTGTGTGTGTGTGCGTGCATGTGTTCGAGTGTATGTTCATATGTCACAGCAGCTGTGCATGTGTCCTAGAACATGTTTGGAGGTCAGATGGCAACTCGCCTGTTAGTCTTAGCCTTCCACATTTTAATCGAGACCAGGTCTCTTGTTATTTCGCAGATGCAGATGTCATGAGTCTCTGTCTTCCACCTCGCTCTAGAACCATTGGGTTCTACATATGTGTGCTACCATACCTGGGTTCAGATACCCAAAGCCTTATGTAGCTTTTATTTATTTATTTATTTATTTATTTATTTATTTATTTATTTTTAACATGTATTCTGGGGGATTTGAACTTGGGTCCTCAAGCTTGCAGAGTAAGTGCCCTTATTCACTGAGCCATCTCTCAGTCCACCTGCTGGGATTATAGCCATGTGTCACCACCCCTAGATATTTTGACCTTTTAAGGTCTGAATCCTCCATAATCCTTAAAAATCAACGAAGCCTTAACATATACCCATGGAAAAGCCTTGGAAAATCACAAGGCAAATGAACCTCATGCTTTATTTTTTCAATTTAAAAAAATTAAAAATTTATTATGACGATGAGTATTATTATTGTGTACGCGTGCAGGTGTGGCATACATGCCTCAGCAAGAGCATGGAGGCCAGAGGCCAACGCTGTGGAATCAGCTGTCTTTTCCTACCTTTATACAGGCTTGACAGATCAAACTATGGTTTCACGGCAAAGTGCCTCTAGCAGCTGAGCCGCATCTCACTGGTCCTGGACTCCTCTTCATTCCAATATGTCTGTCCTCTGTCTTACTTTATGTTTTAGAGTTTCAAGCAAGAGTACACTGTACACCTAGCCCTCCTTTTGGCCCTGCCCGTTATCTTCGTGCCCCTAGGCAGCTTCAACTCACTTCCACACTGCATGTACTGTGATTCCACATGTATGTAGAGTGTGTGATTCCACGTATAAAATGTAGAACTCACAAACTAGAGAAAACATGATAGTTGTTCAGAGACTGGCTTAATCTGATGAACACTAATGTCCTAGCTTTGACTGCCAACTTTACACAACCTGGGCCACCTGAGAAGGAATCTCAGCTGAGTAATTACCTAGTTCTATGGCCCATGGACATATCTATGGGGGTTTGATTTAAAGCTTGTGTCATAGGAGGTTCCACCCACTGTGGGCAGCACCATTCCTGGGTAGCTGGTCTTGGTTTGTATAGAAAGCTAACTAAGCATATGCCATTATGCCAACCAGCAAGCAGCTGCCTCCATAGTTTCTGCTGAACTTCCTTGGCTTTGAACAAGTTCGCTGGTCAGAGGTGATGCTGTGTGGAGGAGCAAGCAACTTGTTTTCAAGCTCCTGCTTGAATTCTTGTCCCGAATTCCCTCAGTAGTGGACTGTGACCTCATGATGATATGAACCCTCTTCTCCCCAAAGATGTTTTTGGCTATGGTGTTTGGATAGCAACAGAAAGAAGACTAGGGCAATTATTTATCTTCAATTATATTCACTTTTCTGCAGATGGCATAACTTCTTCTATGGATGAAAATAATGCATGTATGTTAGACATGGCATCTAATGGTTCAGGTGTTGTGAGCCAGCTTAGGTTCAATTACATATGAACAGAAAGCACTAGACCCTGCTAATGTCTGCTAGTCTAACCCCCCCCCAACTCCACTAAGCTACTCCCCAAATTAGAAATTTAGAGTAGAAAATTGCTAACAGCCAAGGTCAAGGTTAAGTCTGCAGGGTCACTGGCTGCTAAGACTTAAAATAGGGATAATATACAGCGTTGAAATGAGTCTGCCTGTGCAGGGGTTTGTTGAGAAAAAGACAAATGTGGGCAAATGGCTGCAGAATGGATAAGACTTGGATGATTTTTCCATCCTGGTGGCCAAGAAGAGGGGAGAAAGGGTTGTGCTGTTCTGAGCCTTTGCTGGGGCACCTGCCATTCTAGGCTGATGCTTCGCCTCCCAGAGTCTTAACTAAAACGGACTCACTTTCACTTCTCTAGACCTCTGTATGACTTCCTTCCTTTCTTTCTCTCTTCCTTCCTTCCTTCTTTTCTTTCTTTCTTTTTTTCCTTCTTTCCTTCTTTCTTTCTCTTTCTTTCAGATTTATTTATTTATTGTATATAAGTACAATTATAGCTGTCTTCATACATACCAGAAAAGGGTGTCAGATGGTTGTGAGCCACCATGTGGTTGCTGGGAATTGAACTCAGGATCTCTGAAAGAGCAGTTAGTGCTCCTAACCCTCTCCAGCCCCTAGTTTTTTTTTTTTTCTTTTTATGTTGGAATTATGACTTTGGTTCTATTTTTACCCTTTATTTGGAAAACAGGGCAACATTAACTTTTAGATTTTTTTTTTTTCGAGACAGGGTTTCTCTGTATAGCCCTGACTATCCTGGAACTCACTCTGTAGACCAGGCTAGCCTCCAACTCAGAAATCCGCCTGTCGCTGCCTCCCAGGTGCAGATTTTTTTTAAATGAATTAACATAGTAATAAAAGTGTAGGGAGCGGTGAAGCTGGAGAGACATTCGCCATGGCAAGATGGTGCCTACTTCCACTGTCAACTCCTAGTAAACAACTGTTTGCGCATGTGCGTAGAGTGAAAAGTCATGGCCCATTCTGGGGCGTTACGTAGGGTAATGAGTGAACAGCCAATCATGGGCAGACACGCCACGCTGTGGGCAGATACGCAGCACTGTGGTGTATATAAGCAGTGCGGATTTTGGGCTCGACCCCTTTTTCCCTATGGATGGAGACAATAAACGTTGCTGCAGAAGGAACCTAGTGTCCGTGTGCCTTCTTGCTGGCGAGACAACTGCGCGGGCTACAGCTGGTGCCGAAAAACCCAGGACGCCGGGAGAACCTTACAACAACTAGTAGGTTTCAGAACTGCAGGACAGAGTGAGCTCTGAGAGGCATGCTGCTGGATTTTAATTCCTCCGACCCTTTCTCATGGTTAGAAAGCTCAGCCAAAGCCACGGTAATCGTGCTAATGGTGCTTGTTATACATTCTTGCCTGGAGGATGAGAAATGCCCCGCCTCTGTGGCATCGGGGGGGGGGGGGGGGGGGGGGGGGGGGAGGGCACTTGAGGAGATACAAGATAGCATGTCAGAAACAGAGGAGAGAATAAAAGCTAGCCAGAATAAAAGGGAGAGAGAAGATGAGGGAGTGGAGGCTAGCCAGGAGAAAGGGGAGAGAAGAGAGGATATACCCAAGAGTACAGGCCCTTCAGCTCGACCTGTGGAAGCGAGAGATAAGGGGAAGGACGTCCTGGGAGAGAAAAGTAGAGAAAGAGATGGAGCTTCGAGACAGAAGCTCTTCGAGCCTGATAGCTCTGAGGAATTGAGCCCGTCAAAAGAGGACTTAGAGAGAGAAACGGCTCGCTATAAAGAAGAGAGGTATCATCCAAATGAGCATTCGCCGGCTCTCCAGAATCTAAAGCGAAAGGGAGATCAGAGCTGCAGAATGCTTCATGCTGTCCCGCCTGCTCTTCCAGGTGCACCCCTGCTGTGCACTGATGGACGCTGTTCGGATTCCTTTTTGTCTGGAGGAGAAAAGAGAAAACTCTTGCGTGCCTTTCCAGTGTTTGAGGATGCTGGTGGTGGCCGTGTCTGTGCTCCAGTGGAGTGCACCCCTATCGGGGAGCTTGCTGAGTCAGTCAACAGGTGTGGGCCTGGTGCCAATTTTGCCATTGTGCAACTTGAAAGACTTACAGATTACACTGGAGAACTACAGGGTCTCTGTTCTTGCCCGCAGGGCGTCTTCTCCATCTCCCCGGGAGATAAGATTGCTCAGTTAATAGTCC
>NW_022196894.1:87814114-87815599 GCF_008632895.1 Mastomys coucha
ACACGCCGCACTGTGGTGTATATAAGCAGTGCGGATTTTGGGCTCGACCCCTTTTTCCCTATGGATGAAGACAATAAACGTTGCTGCAGAAGGAACCTAGTGTCCGTGTGCCTTCTTGCTGGCGAGACGACTGCGCGGGCTACAATAAAAGTGTGACCTGATTTTGGAGAGTAAGTGGTTTTCCAGTTTGGAGATAGGAGGTGCAAGATCATCTCCAAAGGAGAAGAGAACACATACTCAGTGAGCCACCAAAGGGTTTGGCTCCCACTCACTGAGGGCAAGCGGTGCAGTACAGCTAACCGTCCATGATCTTTGTCACAGCAAATCAGAGTCTCTAATTGTTCGAAGTAATTGTAGGTACAAGAGAGACAGCAACTCCAGACTGACTTATTAATTGATCTAGATGACTATGAAGTGTTCCCCGTTCCTAAGGTGGCAAAAATCTTCAGAGTGACTGCTGGTGCCAGGGACCTTTCATGTGCTCCCAGTTGTTCTACAGTGCATACTGTTCAGCAGCCTCTGTCATGCAATATCCTCCAATGGTAAGAAGGCTAGTGCAAATCTGCCTCAGGTTTTATCAGCTCCAGTTGGCAAAATAAATCCATCAGTACCCTGAATGAGATAGTGTGGATCCACATTTAAATAAGGAGACAGGGGGTTCATATCAGCGTTCCAGTAACGGGCTCCTCCTGCTTCAAAGAAGCCAGCTAACCTGCTGGTAGATTTGCTGCCACTTCCTCTGCCACCCTCCATGAGGTTGCAGCAAACTGGAGGTGGGCAGGGGTCGTGTGCTCAGCCTGACAGCAACAGCAAGGAAGACCCACATTGCCTATTGCCACCTTCACATGCCGACCTTCACATGCTGACCTTCACATGCTGACCTTCACATGCTGACCTTCCGTGCACCGGCCTAATGCCCTAGCTTTAATCCTCAAAAACCCTTAGTCACCTGAGAAGGGAATCTCAGTTGACACACACACACACACATACACACACACACACATACATGCACGCACGCATGCACATACACACACACACACACATACACACACGCACACACACATACATGCACACACGCATGAACACACACAGACACACACACACATACATGCATGCACGCATGCACACACACAGACACACACACATACATGCGCGCACGCATGCACATACACACACAGACACACACACATACACACACGCACACACACATACATGCACGCACGCATGCACAGACACACAAATATACATGCATGCTCACACACACACAGACACACACACACACAGACATACACAGACACACACACAAATTTTCTTTATCCATAGCAATATAACCTATTTAATTTAGGTTTTAAGCAGGGTTTTGGGCTGGGTGGTGGTGGCATATACCTTTAATCCCAGCATTTGGGAGGCAGAGGCAAGCAGATCTCTATAAATTCTAGACCAGCCTGTGCCACGGACCGGGATTTCTTGCGGGGGGGGGGGGGG
>NW_022196894.1:87816434-87818034 GCF_008632895.1 Mastomys coucha
CTTATCCTTTATCAGGATTTTATCCCTGATATTATGGATGTGACTGGAGTAGACGAGTGTGCGTGGCAAGCCTGGTCTGCAGAGTGAGTTCCAGGACAACCAGGGCTACACAGAGAAATCCTTGAAAAATGAGTTAAAAATAAAAAGCTAGACGTTGGCAACCCCTCCTTTTTCTGCCCATCAGCTACGTTGCCTTGGGTAAACAATAGAATACTGCTGGGTTCAGACCCTCCTGTGTGAAGAGCACCTCCTACATAGGAACCTGCAAGTTCACTACCTTTAAGGTCGCTGTGAGATCATTTCTGCCTCCATCACAATTCTCATCATCTTCAGCAGTAGCAGTTGTAGCCAGTTCCTCCCCTTTTTCCTCAGAAGGTAATTTCTCTCTAGTGCCCTTACTTCCACCTTGTCCTGCATACATTCTTAAGAAAGCTTGTTGCTTATTAATCCATCCATATGGGGATGTGGTTCTGTGTTCCGCCTCACCTCTAGGGTGTGGGAACTCTGCAGCAGGGCGGATAAAACAGGGAATGCTAGACTACATTTACCCTGCACCACCATCGGGTACAGGGCCGATACTCGCTCAGGGGGTGGAGAAACATAGCCTAAGATGTGCATGTCAGCTCCAGTGAGAAACAGCATAGGCCGAGGCCAAAGCTGAGGTTCCCTGATTCCCAGACATCAAGACACCATTGGAAATCGGAACAGATGGGGCCCTCAGGCCTGGGAGGAAGGGAGAACTCTGGCTTAGCTCATTGGTCATTGTCTTCAGCTTATCGGCAATTATCCAGGAGCAAGGAGGCACCTTAGGCAGAGCAGCTCTGTAGATGAAGGCTTCCTCTGTGCCTCCCACTGTGGTTCTTGAGAGAGACAGTTCTAGGTTTCAAACTGTTTTTTGATTGTTCATCGTGGAAAATGGGTGCAACACCACTTCCTCAGGGTGGACCAGGGATTAAACACCATTTTTGGGTTTAACCCTGGCTAAACCCTCAGGGTCTATCTAGACCCTCATTAGCATGGAGAACTCCATACTCATTTACTTGACCGTGGTCCCGGTCCTATGTGGGGAGTGTGGTCATGGGTTCCAGGCCAGGAACCAGGTAGGGAGCAGGGAAACTCCCACGAAGGTCTCTGCACCCACTCAGTCTTACCAAGTTTCCTGGCATGTTCCCCTGCTCCCACATGTGGATTCATGGGGCAGGCTGTGAAAGCAGGCTTATCAGCCTTCACGGTAAGAACTAACCCTGTCTTAAACTTGGGAGTGGCCTTTGTGTAGACTGTCCTGGACGGCTTTGGCCCGTAGGCAGCACTGCCCTCTTCTGCCTCCCTTGTCAGTAGGCCTCCCTTTCAGCAGGCCTCCCTTGTCAGCAGGCCTCCCTTGTCAGCAGGCCTCCCTTTCAGCCTCCCTGGCTTGCTGCATCACTCTGAGTGTTTCTGTCTTGGTTCTAACTTCTGAAATGTTTTGCAGAATGTGGGGAAAGATAGCATGATCTGAGTCAATTTCATTTTTTTTTCTGGCAAGAGTTGATTTCACAGCCGGGCGGTGGTGGTGCACGCCTTTAATCCCAGCACTTGGGAGGCAGAGGCAGGTGGATTTCTG
>NW_022196894.1:87818187-87824380 GCF_008632895.1 Mastomys coucha
AAACTACCAAAACTAATCAGAAGGAAAGAGTGTGGATCCCTGGGTAGCGAATATATGGTCTGCTCACACAAGACATTGTGAATATGGAGTGGCAGCCTTCTTGCTGAACACAAAGACAGTTTCTTGACATGGCATGATGCTTGACATCAGCATCCATCTGCTGATGGCTTTTGAGAGAAAACCAGTTTGGTGGGAGGGACAACGAATGGCCATGGGTCCAGGGGCTTCTGACAGACTGGATGGATCATTTCTAATGTTCTAGAGTGTAGTTGGGTAACTGTGGTCATGAAGTATTAATCAGACACTTCAAAACAGCCCAAAGAGAGTGTTCCCTGTTTCTGAGGTAGTAAGCACGGCAGTTACCAGATCTGAGTGTTCCAGGGTGGCTTCGTGGAGTGAAATGCTACACTGTACCTTATAAATACATGAAACTACTGTGTGCTATCCAAAACTATAAAATATATATCCTCAACTTGGTGCCTCTGGAGTTCTCTACTTTATACCTCACCCATGAGTCTCCATTCAAAGTGGAACATTGCATCAGTACGATCTACTGAAGGAACAATGTTGTTCAGTGAGGGTTTATCAAAGTTCTCAGTCTTCTGGAAATCTGTGGGGGGCATTTATAAATCTATGATGTAGCCAGGGTTGGCTTGAACTCCATTTCCTAAGTCCTGGGATGGGATGTGACCAGTGCTCACATGTGCAGTACCTTTTTGTAGTGACAGAAGTTGGAGACATTTCTAGTACTTTATAAATAAAAACCAGGACTTTTAGCCACCCTATAAGATTTGGGGTTCTCCTCCATGATGAAGAACTAATGCCTGCTACTATTTTGTGCATGTGTATGTGCATGCATGCGTATGTGCATATGTATGTGCATGTATGTGTGCATGCATGTTAGTGCATGTACTAGTGCATGAATGCATGTACACGTAGAGATCAAAGACAGATATTGTGTATCTTGTCCAATGCTCACCACCTTATTTTTTGAGGTAGAGCTGCACTGAACCTAGAGCCTTCCAATTTGGCCAGACTGCCAAGCCAGCAAACTTCAGGGATCCTCCTCCTACCCTGCCTCCTCCAGTGCTGGGTTGCAGGTGTATACTCCCATGCTTGTCTTCTTCTCCCACATTGGTGGTAGAGATTAAATTCCAGTTCTTGTGCAAAGCAAGCACAAGGGCTACAGGACTCACTTGACTAGCTGAGTTATCTCTCCGGCCATCTGCATTATCTTTAATGTCTAGCTGGTCATTAATGTCAGTGAAAAACTCATTGATCACAATCTAATGCTAGATTTGAATTCCATTTTATATATAAAACAAATTATTTTTAAATCTTTAAGAACTACACTTATGGGCTGGAGAGATGATTCAGAGGTTAAGAGCAGTGGCTGTTCTTCCAGAGGTCCTGAGTTCGATTCCCAGCAAGCACATGGTGGCTCATAACCATCTATAATGAGATCTGGTGCCCTCTTCTGTCCTGCAGTCATGTATGCAGGTAGAATGCTGTATTCATAATAAATAAAACTACACTTGTTTATTTATTCAGTGTGTTTATGTCTGGGTGTGTGCATGCCCTGGCACACGTCTGGAGGTGAGAGGACAACTTGCGGGAGTCTGTTCCCTCCCCCCACCATGTGGCCCTGGCAGCGACTTTACCTGCTCAGACCTCTCACCTGCCCACAAATTCTCCTTTTTAAAATTTAAATGAAATTACTTACTAAATGATACACAAGATACAAATGTTATACACTTGCATGAAGTCCACATGCCCACGCACATGTCCAAGTGTGCAACATTTAAGCCAGACTTAATGCTTTTATATTTTTTAATAAACACAGAATTTCCCAGTTGTGTGACTACCACTTCAACACACTCTGATGCTATTTCATTTCCCATCCCTTTTGTTTTTCTTTCCCCTTTCTTCCCTTACTTTCTTTTCTTTTTCTCTGCACTACACAGAACACCACTATTGCTTCAATGGACCGGCACCTTTAATTGCACCAACAGCCTTCATTTCCCTTTGCCTTATAGTGAGGTATGTTTGTAGAGTCTGGTGATGGTGGGGATCATATCCTGCCCATGACAGCCACAGAAATGCCTCTCTCCTTTTTTCTAAAAACTAACATCCTTAGAGCAGCAGCAAGAAATGATTTGGGGAAGCAGGTCTACTCCCATCCAGATAGAGCCTCATTGGTTTAGGTGTTATCCGGAGTGCTGTCTGTCTGTACCCAAACTGCAGTGACGGTGGGAACGGCTTCTGGGACAGCCCGTGTGACCTGTTCACTCTTTTCTTCCTAAGGAAATGGAGAGGAGTTGGCTGGCGACTACCTTTGTGGTTGCCCACCTTGTGGGAGCAGAGGAAGACGTCTGCCAACATTCTCTGCTCTCTGCCTACGGCTCCTGCTACATGCTTCAACTTTACAAAATAATTTGTCTTTTCCAACCCTAAGAACTGGGGCTTTGCCCTTCAGAAGGCATTTCATTCTTTTGACTAACAAAGTGTGTGTGTGTGTGTGTGTGTGTGTGTGTGTGTGTGTGTGTGTGAGTGCATGCGCGTGCGCACACGGGTCTGAGAGGCACTTACAATAATTGGATCCGACGCTTACGTGGTTTTTGCTGCATTTGCGGCCCAAGGCACATAATGAATCAAGGAGGCGACTGCCTGCTACTCCTTTGGACTGCATGGTATGAAGAAGATGCAGATAAATTGGAAGAGGTCTGGAGGAGATCAGCTAAAATGAGAAAAGGAGGGAAAATTGAGGCAGCGAGACAGGGAATGCTTCACTGAGCAGCCAGTCAGCTAGAAGAAAGAGAAGGCTCTGGGATGTCTATGAATATTTTCCAGCTGGAATAAAATGGTAATTGCTTTACTATCTTGGTGGGGCTAAGAAAATACACTGAGTAGATACAAAGAAAGCACATTGGGTGCCAGCACTAGCTGTAGTAAACATCTTCACCTTAACTCTCTGTTGACCTCAGCTTTTGACATTCTAGTCCTACTATGGTAGATGGCTGGGGTGACCACTGGTCTGGTTTGGTATTCTTGAATTTGGGACTGTCAGAATTTAAGGCTAGGTGGTCTTGTGAAAACCAGGCCAGAATGTTACCTACTGACTGCATTGCTTAACCAACTGCATATGAGAAGTGTAAACTGGGCCTAGCCTGTCTGCGCATCTTTGGACATGAGAATATAAAAGACTACCAGAAGTCTCGTTGGCGTGAGGATTTCAAATCTCGAAGACATGCTAACAAGATCCCTCCCCACTGTGCAGTTCTGCATCTACAGAGAAACAAAACCTGTTTGCCTGGACTCAACACAGGGGCATCAGGGTTCTTTGAAAAGATGAAGCTCATGGCTTAAAGTTGCTCAGTACAACTCATTATGGGGCTTGCATGTAGGCTGAGCCACCAGTATTTATGGTGATGGAGATGTCATTCCTCTCACTGGTTAGAGTGGGGTGTTCTGCAGCCTACCAGGGAGGCCAGCATCAGGGCACCGGCTCTGCAGGAGCAAGTCGAGAAGTGTTTGAACACAGTCAGTGGCAGCAGGAGGCTGGCTGCTCACTTGTTAGTTGTAAGAAATGACAGTAGTAAGTCAGGCCCTCAAACAATAAGAAAAAAAACATTGAAAATGAGGAGAGTAACATCTAATGATAAAGCCCATGAAGGCCCTCTAAAAAGTGGGGGCCATTTTCAGCTTTCACAAATCCTAATGAAACGTTGTGAGATTTCCTCCAAGCCAAATAGTATGCAACCTGTCAAAGTCTTTTCTATCAGAGCAGAGAGACTCAGGGCCGCAGTGCCCAGGGACTGTTTACTGGGAGAGTCAGGTAAGAAACAGGATCAAAGTAAATTGCTGAAAAGCAAACATAGGAGGAAAGGAAAGAAACGTAGGTTATGGCCTCCTGGTCAGGACTGGTCAGGACTGAGGCATGGGTCAGGAGCAGACTGGGCATTTAGTAATCAGTCTCATGCACCCTGACTCCACAACCGTAGACTGACTTGTATTCAAGATAAAATGGCTAGCCGCCTTTAACGAAAGAACAGTGTGTCACAGGTATGACTGATTCATCCTTAAACGCATCTGGAGGGATGAACACCACGGTAGGAGTAAGCAATAAGGGAAATGCCTAAACTCAGACCACAGAGAGAATGGTGTGTTGCTACAGTTTGCCCTGGGTGCCCAGGATGTTGATGCAGATTAAATAGCAGTATCTGTGGCCACCACCCTCTACCACTTCTGTAGCATCTGCCTTGGTCCCCATCTTCCTTAAGGATCATCTGTCACCTTCTTCTTCATCTAAGTCCCGGGTGTTCCTACTTCCAGGGATCTAAAGGATCTAAAGGATCCAAGGAGGCCAAGGAAGACAATGTTTGCAATTTTCCAGCTTCTGTCATGGCAGCTGAGTTTGCATTCTCAAACTCACGAAATAGGGATCTTCATGGCTGGATAGTCAAAGAGCATGACAATTGTTTTTACAACACCTGCTTCAGTGGCTCAGTGTCTTAACATATACAGGTGCTTGTGGTCTTAAGCTCATGTTCCCACCTGAGATGAGATGACCACCATTCATTCTATCATAGAATATGCTCCCCTGTTAGAACCTGGTTGAATTCATTCATGCCTTTTATGTTCTGATCCAGGAGCACTCCCAGGGATTCCACCCTGCTTCTGTCTTGAAACACTAAAATCAATGGTGTCTTAGGCTTTCCATTGCTGTGAGCAGACACCACAACCGAGGCAAGTCTCATAAGAACAATGTTTAACTAGGGCTGGCTTACAGGTTCACAGGTCCATTATCATCAAGGCAGGAGCATGACAGCGTCCAGGCAGACATGGTGCTGAAGAAGTTGCTGAGAGTTCTACATCTTGTTTCAAAAAGAACCAGGAGAGTAATGGCTTCCAGGCAGTTAGGAGGAAGCTCTCTCAAAGCCCACCCCAACAGCAACACGCTTCTCCAACAAGGCCACACCTCCTAAGTGCCACACTCTGGGCGGAGCATATTTAAACCATCACACATGGGTACCTGTAATCACCCCCACTACCCACTTCACATAAAAAATGAAATGGGCTGGAGAGATGACTCAATGGTTAAGAGCACTGACTACTCTTCCAGAGGTCCTGAGTTCAATTCCCAGCAAATACATGGTGGCTCACAACCATCTGTAATGAGATCTGGTGTGTCTGAAGATAGCTACAGTGTACTCATAAAATAAATCTTTTTCTTTTCGTTTTTTAAAATTTTGTCGTATTCTTTAAAATTTATAAAATATTATAACAATACAAATGAGTCTTATAAAAATTATTTGATATAAAACAACAATCAATTGAACAGCCTTATGTAGATGCTTGTCTACAGCAATATTGAAAATACATGTTTTTCTCAATATAAATTTTAAATAACTCCGAACATATTAACTGTATATTTTAAAATAATACATCACTACTAGTATTTTTAAAATGAATATACATAGATAAAGTATTTTTGTTTGTTTGTTTTGTTTTTAGTAGAGCTTAAAATCCTGGCTCTTACTGTGGTACAAGCCCAAAATAAGAACAATTTTTAGACATTGGATTTCACTGTAATAAGGCTGTACTTCAATGACCCTCACATCACCAAAGGATTTTACCTCCATTGTAGCTAAGCTAAGAGTTGACAGTTCTGCTGCACCAAGGAATGAATTATAGGCATGATTTTTGGATACAGATTTCCTGCTATGGTCAAAGCTATTTGACTGGAGTGATTGTCTTCATTCTCAGCCCACAGAGAACAGGTTACATTCATTTAAGAAATGGTTTGTATATTAAGATGATCTATCTATGAAGTTTTTTTGTTTTGCTTTGTTTTTTTTTGAGACAGGGTTTCTCTGTGTAGCCTTGGCTGTCCTGGAACTCACTCTGTAGACCAGGCTGGTCTCGAACTCAGAAATCCACCTACCTCTGCTTCCCAAGTGCTGGGATTAACGGAGTGGTGGCTCAGTGGGTAAAGGCCCTTCTGTCAAGCCTGATGGCAGTTGCTCAGTTTCCAGAACTCATGTGATGAGAAGAGAGAACTCACTCTCTAACCTCTGGCCTCTATGTGCATGGCCTGACATGTGCAAAATTGTATTCTTACGCACGTGAGTGCGCTCGCCCACACGTACACCCATACCCACACCCACACCCACTCACACACTTAAGTAAATGA
>NW_022196894.1:87824390-87833805 GCF_008632895.1 Mastomys coucha
AATAAGCAGAGAAGAAAACTTCAGCCTATATATTTTGGTGCGAAGAATTAATAGTGTTTTTTTTTCACATCTTGTTAAGAGCCTTACATTGTCAGATGCATCCTCCCTCTCCCATTGCCATGCTCCCTTTGAAATCAGCCAGCCCCTCACTTGGACTGGACTCTGTCGGAGCAGGACCAGCTGGAGCAATACAGCTGAGAATGAAGACAATCACTCAAGTCAAATAGCTTTGACCATAGCAGGAAACCCGTATCCACCCGAGTTTTCATCCCAGGTAATTTTCACATCTTGATGGTCAATACTGTCCCTCCTTCTAGACTTTTATCATAAAAATGGCAGAATTAGAAGATGACCCACGGGTCTGTGGTGTTCATCCACCTGTTGACTGGCTCCAGCTGTGGCAGCAGACCTATTTCTTGACAGACAAGCAAGACCAAAACCAACACCAACTTTCAACATTGCATTGTTGTGTATTTGTGTCTGGTTGTGTGTACTTGTGCCCCCACCCCCTGTATTTGTGTGTGGTGTGTTTCTATTTGCCCAACTAGTTCTGAGGGACACTATACAGTGTAGGTCACAGAATTACACACACAGAATCCTATTGATTTTTCTTCTGAAATGTGTATTGCTTAGCAGTACTGTGTGTAGCGGATTGGTGATGTTACTCTAACAACAGTAGGTGTGAATGCTAGTTCAAATCCAGAGGAAGTCTGCCCTGTAATGGAAAGGGCTGGTGGATGCAAAGCCCATCCACCACCAGGGGGCAGGCTGGTTCCTTCGAGAAGGAATTAACCAGGGTTGAAAAGCTGTTGCTGTGTAGAGCCCATGCCTAAGCTAGGAGGTTAATCAGATCACAGCTGTGAAGAGGGAAGCCTGCATCTTTGACTCCACTCTCGGATTCCACTCCTGATTTCTTGTCAGCCCTGTGCATGAGAGCACCAAAGAGCCATTCATTGGCTGGGAGAGAGTTGATTGGCAGTTACAGGGCTGATCGTCA
This sequence comes from Mastomys coucha, assembly GCF_008632895.1. NCBI lineage: Eukaryota > Metazoa > Chordata > Mammalia > Rodentia > Muridae > Mastomys > Mastomys coucha. Next base: position 87,825,388 of record NW_022196894.1, read on the forward strand.
CCATTCCTCACCTTTACCACCATTTGAGACATGTCTAGATGCCCATCCTATGGCTCCTTATCTCCCTAGTCTGAGCCAGAGTAAACCTTCCTTTATTTAAGTTGCATTTGTCTCAGCACTGGGATGGTAGAGGAGGAGGAAGATCATGAGTCCGAGGCCAGACTGGGTTCCATAGAGATTTCCAGGCCAGTCTACAATATATAGCAGTACCCCACATCAAAACAACATAAACAGCACAGAAAAATCAAAATCTGAAAACAAGCCATCCTCTTACAGCTTGACTTATTTGAGGGGAAAATAAACATTAAACGGTGTTTACAACAGAGAAAACAATAACCTTAATATTCCATGAAACAACTTTTTGATAATGTCATGTGCATGTGCATACGTGTGTGTGCATATGTTGTAAGTGTGTGTGTATGTGTATATGTATATACATAAATGTATATAATATACATTATATATATATATGATATATTTTGATCATCTCACATCCCTTACTTTCTCTTATTTCTCTCCCACTGAGTCCCTTCTTACCTACAAGTCACTCTCCTACTTTCATGATCTTTTATTTATTTTGATGACCCACCGAATTCAACGAAAATTGCTTTCATGAGCATGGGACAGGGGAGTTATTTACTAGCATATGACAATTTAACATTGGCCAGTCCACCACTGCAGATTACCACTGTGAATTCCTATCTACGATGGCCATATCATGTCCAGGTGACAGCATTTCACGCACTCTTCATTGTCTTCTGGCTCTTATGTTGTTGGTTCTCCGAGCCTTGAAGCAGTTGATGTTGGTGTTTGGCTTAGGGTTAACCACTGTTGGTCAGCTTTTCTCAGCACTTTGATCAGATGTGAATCTGCATTAACTACCACCCACAATGAAGAGACATCTCTGTGAGTGAGGTTAAAACAGCTTCAAGCTATCGATATGAACATTAATCTTAACACTTGAAACAGCATCTGTACTGGCTGGTTTTGTATGTCAACTTGACACAGGCTGGAGTTATCACAGAGAAGGGAGTTTCAGTTGGGGAAGTGCCTCCATGAGATCCAGCTGTGGAGCATTTTCTCAATTAGTGATCAAGGGGGTAGGGCTCCTTGTGGGTGGTTCCATCCCTGGGCTGGAAGTCTTGGATTCTATAAGAAAGCAGGCTGAGCAAGCCAGAGGAAGCAAGCCAGTATCCCTCCATGGCCTCTGCATCAGCTCCTGCTTTCTGACCTGCTTGAGTTCCAGTCCTGACTTCCTTTGTGATAAACAGCAATGTGGAAGTAAGCCAAATAAACTCTTTCCTCCCCAACTTGCTTCATGGTCATGATGTTTGTGCAGGAATAGAATCCCTGACTAAGACAGCATCCAACAAGACCCACACGCCAGGCAAGTACTCTTCCATTGAGTTGCATCCCTACCATTAGGAAAGGATGGGTCCTATCTGTCTCATCTCCCCAAGGACTCTATGGAGTGAAACACTGAAGACAGGGAGAGGTCTTCACATTATCGATGCCATGCCTTGGTCTACAGAGTAGGCTCGATCATTGATGTTGTTCTAGGTATGGGATGTAATAATTTTATCTACACAGGTACTTGGCATACAAGTAAATAACATTAAGGATGGGAGATTTTTTCCCCTATAAAGATAGAGAAAGGATATCTCTTTTGTGGAATGGCAATAGCCCCCCACCTCTAGCTATTAGAACAGATTGAAAGGCTTCAAGTGAAACATTTAAAGAACTTCAATGCAAGAAGAGAGTGATAATGTGGAGTTTGTAGACACTCTTTTCCCTACCTCTGGAATCCAACATAGGGCTCCACGAGAAACAGCAATGGAAATAATGCTTCCCATTCCTCACATGGCTCTCGCCTCAGCCCTTCGTTGACAGATTATTGTTTTTTTTAAAAAATATTTTATTTTATGTTTAAAAGATTTATTTTATTTATGTATATACGTGAGTGTCTATATGAGTGTCTACCACGAGTGTAGATGTCCACAGAGGCCAGAAGAGGGTTTCGAATTTCCTGGAACTAGAGTTGTAGGCAGTTGAGAGCTGCCTGCTGTGGGTGTTGGGAACTGAACCTGGGTTCTGTAGAAGAGCAGCCAGCACTCCTGACTACGTAGTGTTCTCCCCAGCTCCACCTGAGCCTTGTTATCAGGAGAGAGAAAGATAAGAACATTCTAATTGCTGCTCAGCTTAGTGTATACTCACTAGACCCTCCAAACACACATTGAACTGAATCCAGAGAGCTGGGTGCTCGCAGCTGATGGACTGGTTCTGTCTAGTATGCTCAGATAGCCACGTGTGATCTGCATGTTGTGCTTATTGAGGGCCAGTTGCGTGAGCTCTTGAGCCTCTCTTTTGTTTTTATTATTTTGTTTTGTCTTGTTTTTATTTTTTTGAGACGGGGTTCCTCTGTGTAGCCTTGGGTGTAACTTATTGTAGACCAGGCTCGTCTTGAACTCACAGAGATCTCCCTGCCTCTGTCTCCTCAGTGCTGGGATTAAAGGCATGTACCACCACTGCCTGGCAGCTCTCCAGCCTCTCTGTGCCGCCAGTACTCATAACAGCAGTCAATTAAATTGTAGAAGTACTACATGATCCATTTTATTTAACAAGTGGAATGTGTACAGATACCTGGCATGGTCTTCATGCCCAGAATAAGTCAGTGGTGGAAGAGCAAAGATACCTTCTCTCCATATCATCTATACGTTATCTCAGAAGATACAAAGTATCTTTTAGAGAGCTCAGTTGAATGCTTTGGTGAGACCCAACATATGTAAATTGCTCAAACTGTTGCTTAATTTGGTGTGTTTGAGACAACTGTAAGAAGATTGGAAGAAATACTTCAACATTCTGGAAGGATTCCACTCTCAGAATACTCCACAAGTGTCCTTAAATTCTTCTTCTGTTTTAGGAAAATCAAAACTAGAAAAGTATGAAAACAGTTCATTAAAAAAAAAAAAATCAAAACCTCAAAGACATTCAATCAGCAGACACAAAAGAAGGCCTATGTCCACACAGAGGGTTTAAGGTAAATATGTATTTTTGTCCTTTTTCAAAATGAGTTTTTTTTTTTTTTTTTTTTTTTTTTTTACTGCTAGTAAAAAAAGGACTGCTAGTTCCAACTGGGTCAGGTGATTTCCTCTCCTTGTATTTGAAGACATCTTCAATCAGAATTGCTAGGGAACAGCAGTTTTGAATTGGGGATTCTGTAAGTGGCCTCCAGGCATCTGCAGTTAGACAAGCTTCCTAGGGACCTACTCCAGAAATGTGTCTGCCACTGGCTTTACCACTTGGTAAAAAGCTCTGGGTCGCTCGGTCTCTCCGTGTCTATTTCTGTGTCTGTCTCTCTCTGTTTCTCTCTGTTTCTCTCTGTGTCTGTCTGTTTCCCTCTCTCTCTCCCTCTCCCTCTCCCTCTCCCTCTCCCTCTCTCTCTCTCTCTCTCTCTCTCTCTCTCTCCCATCCTCTAGGTCTTTCACTGGGGAGACCCAGCCTATGTTTACAAGGTGAAGCCTCTTCGCCTTCTCAATGTGATCTGTGTCATAGGAGAGACCTGGTATTGAAGGAAAAAGTGAACATGTGCTTGTATGTATGTGCATGTACATGTTTGTGCACATGTGTGTGGAAGCCAGCCATCAATGCTGGATAGCTTTCTCAGTTGCTCTTTTTTTGTTTTTTCGAGATAGGGTTTCTCTGTGTCTCTGCAGACCAGGCTGTCCTCGAACTCAGAGATCTGTCTGCCTCTGTCTCCCAAGTGCTGGAATTACAGGCGTGTGCCACCGCCACCCGCCTTCTCAGTTGCTCTTTACTTGGTGTTTCTGAGACAGGATATCTCACTGAACCTGGAGAGCACTGACTTAGACTGGCTGACCAGCAAGCAAATGCTGAGAGGCTCTTGTCGAGGTTTTGTTTTTTTTAAAACATGGGCTCTAGAGGATCAACCTCAGGCCTCATGCTCACACAGCTGGCTCTAAGCCATCTTGCCAGCCTCTAGTGTGTAATTTTTGGTACCCAAATTAGGCATCCCAAAGAAATTAAAAAGTGGTCAATCTTAAACCCTTTGTTACCTGAAGATAAAATCAGCCCGTGACTGAGTTACATACATGACTATACTGTGATGCAGGATTATTAGAGTTGTGTAGCAGTCATTACAGATTCTTTAAGATGGTGAGAGTCTCAGATTGGTCCAGCAGTCTGGGTTGACTGAATTCAGGACTTTGAAAATTAAATCTGAGATAGTCCTGGGCAAACTGGAAAAGTTGGTCACCATAGAGAATAATAAATTTAGGAGCAAACACAGAAGAGGAGAGCTTTGTAGGGGAGGATGTCTGAGTGGGCGTTCAGTCTAGAAGCAGGGAGAGCCACCCAGAGCTAGGAGGAGAGAGAATTCTAGTTCAGATGCATGAGCTCCCCCCAGAACTCCTGGCACTGTTTGTTTAAATCCAGGTATTTTAAACTCGGAGTGTTTCTGGCGATCACTTGGCGTGTTGCTACAGGAAGTGCGACAAAGCTAAGTGGTTCTGCAAGCTGAATCGGTAACAATTCCAACTCGCACCCACCTCAGAATGCAGGTTAATTAGCTGCTGTTTGCAGAAGCCTCAGCGAGTAGACAGCATGCCCCCCCCCCCCCGCTAGATATTATTAGCCACTTAGCGACACCTTGAACACATTAAACCCTATTTCTGTCAGCCCTTGTTTCTTCAGACAGTTCCTACAGATTTCAGCACAAGCTTCTCGCTGGAGTTGAAGGAGCCACAGTGCCCATCACGTGTGTGACTTGGTTCCAAACCAACCCCAGGGTTGCAGGACCATCTTCCAACCATAAGTTGCAGCCTTGTTGAAAGGCTATTGCATCTTCTCTCCGTGACATAGTTGTAGATACCTTTTACATACACTGCTTGTGTGTCCTTTTTAATATACATATACGTAACATCATAGATCAGGTGCTAGGTGGTCACAAGATATAGTGTACCATTTATCTCTATGTGTGTGTGCATGCACACATGTATGCATGCATGTGTGCATATGCATGGTGGACTTGTGGGTATGTAGAAGCTAGAAAATGACACCTGCCAAAACCAGAACACTATGCAGTCTTTAGAAAAACAACTTCTTGGCCTCTCTCCTGACACCTCTAGGCAAATGCACTGTGTCTTTTAGCTATGGAGAGCCCCCAGTTACCTTTGATATGAGTTGTCTCCCTTAGGCTCCTGTACTAAGGCTTAGTGAGCAGGTGATGGGCCTTTGTGAAGTCATTGGACTCTGAGGGATGTGACCTAGTTAAGGAATGATCAATCTGCTGATGAATTTATTAGGAAGTGGTAGAGACTGGGAGGCGGGGTCTACCTGGAGGAGCTAGGTCATGGTGGCATGCGGCTGAAGAGTATGTCTTGCCTCTGGCGCATTCCTATCTCTCCCTTTGCTTTAGAAGCAGCCACAAGGTGGGCATGTTTGCTCTACCACGGCCTGAAATCAATGGAGCCAAATACTGGACAAACCATGAAAGAAACCTCTGAGGCTGAGCTTCCTCCCAGCAATTGGCCTCTGGCCATCAGTTTCCTTTTTGCTTTAGAAGTGATGAGTCCTTTTGGTTGGAGGGAGCCTCCCTCCTGTCGACCTTTATCTGATTAGTCTTGCTTTCTTCTCTCTGTCCTTCATGGTCTTCTTTCACTTGAGTGGATGGAGAATCTCCTAAAGATATCTTGAAACACTGTTTTCCTGTCACACATTCAACAGTCTATATTTCCCCAACACTTGTTTGAAGAGCAGAACACATCTTGATAGTCATTGTAAGCATTAGTCAGTTATGGATTGGACCTGCCAGGTAGACTTTTCTGCCATCATGAAGCAGTTCTCTGTTTCCACTGTCTACAGAAGCACAGGCATCTTGTGTGCTTCAGATATGACCATTGCCAGCAAGAAACCACATTCTAAAGTTTTATACAAATTAAAATGTTTAAACAGCTCCATGTAGCCTGAGGCTGCAGTACAGGGCAGTACAGTTACATGACAGGCAGGCACTGTCCATGTTTTCTCCACCAATTCCTGGTTGCAATGTCTTCGTTGGGATACCCAGGCCCACTCCTTCCCTGTCTCTAGGCTCCTTAAAACCAAGGAAGTGAGCACTCAGCTCTGTGCCCTCTGGTTTCTGCTACTCTCAGAATCCTTTGCAGGTCGAATGCGAGGGTGGGTGGGCAGCTTATAGAAATGTCAGCTACCCAGGTGAGAAAATTACAGTTGCTATGCATTCTCTTTATTGATACAATAGGGTTACCTGCTTCCAAGGAGGGCAACAGCTAAATCTTAAAATGAGATGCTAGAGTTACAGGTAGATCGTATTGCTATTTCATTTTAATGTGTGTTTAAACTAATATAAAGCCATTAGAGTGGCGCTTACTTGAAAACAGCATATTATCAACATTTTAGAAGAAAGCTTGTGGGGATGATAAGTACACAACCAGAAAATAATCTAAAGAATGAGTTCAGAGGAGGGCAACGGGCTCTGTGCTCAAGCTTCTAGTGGAGGCTCCATCTCTTTGGGATGGGAGAAGCTGACCAAGCCTTGGGATGAGGGAGAGGTTGGGAAATTTGGTTTATGCAACGGTGTTCCTGAGAGAACACTGGGACAGGGCATTTCCCAGGAAGAGAATCACTTGTTTTGTGAGTAGCCTTCAAAGTCAAGTTGGAAGCCCTGTGAAGAGGAGATGCCTAGAGACAATAGCACAGAGATGCTGCGCCTTGGGAAGCATGCAGGGTGGTCCAGTGGTGTTGGTGGTAAAGTAGAGGGTCTGCTTCAGGGTGGGTCAGATAGAGACTATGTAAGGGACAATTCTGCAGCTTGAAGGAAAGTCGAGAAGCCTGCTAACTTGGTTCCCAAGGGGCTTTCCTGGGATTCTCCCCAGATTCTTCCCAGAATCTTCTCACCATGACTTCACACCAGAGAGAGAACTCTGGCCCCTTCCTCCTCTTCTAAAAACACAGTCCCGCCATGAGGATCCCACCCTTGACCTTACGAAAGCTTCAACGTGAACCTGGCTTGCTCACACCTTTGGGTCTCAGAGTTGCAGCATTCAGGACTGGAATGAATTTCTGTTAAGCCACCTGCTCTGATACACTGTGAGAGCAGCCTCAGCAGTCAGAAGCTGTCATTATTGTGATACATCCATTAATGTCTGTGTTCCACACAAATGTCTGTGTTCCCCTGTGGAGAATGTGACGGTCGCAAAGAGGCCTAAGCTGATCAAAAGAGGGGCTTGGAATTGAACGTGGAGATTGGTGACTCTGTGGGCTGGATGCTGTGGATGGGAATATATGGCGCCTGACAGATTTCACCCAGCAGCAAGGAAGACAGGAACAGCCCCAGGAACAGGCTCTGTCTCAGGGGAAGCAGAACATTGCTTTTCTCATTAGATCCCACTGTGCCTGGAATGCTTCTCCATGGAAGGATCTGTGGCAGTCTTATCCTCTGATGTGACAGTACTGGGAAGGGAAGCCTTATAGGAGGTGTCAGGTGACAAGGAAGGGCTCTCCCCCCCAACCCCCGCCCCCAACAGATCACTGCCCATTATAGAAGGCTGGAGAAGGGTTCAGAAGCTCTATGTCTCTGCTCTTCCCCTCCTCTGTGTGATCTTCCCCTTTTTATGATGGCATCAAATACAAGCCCTTCCATGTTGGACCTGGGAGACTCCAGAACTGTATTAAATACATTTGCGTTTGTTGCAGATTACCCAGACTCCAGTATTCTGCTATAGCAATACAAATTGCACGAAGACCCATCTAGCGAAATCCTCTCATTTACATATGGCTGTCTACACATGTAACTAAAGTGGGAGACTTGTTTAGTTTGTAAATTACAACTCAAATAAGCTGTCAGAAAAGGGAAATGAGCCATGGCAAAATAAATCCAGAGTGGTCCAAGCCACAGAAGCCTCTGACTCCAGCAGCTGTGGCAAAGAGCCACTTAGGGAGTGGGGGTGGGGGGTGGGTGGGAGGTAATCCTGCAAAGTTTCCAAGGGAGCCAGTGTAGACACGTCAGAGTGTGTCAGCTCGCTGAAGCTGGAGGGAATGTCAGAGGGAGGGAGAAGGTAGGAATGGGCAGCTAACACTGAAACACGCTCATCTTACTGTGTGGTGGGACCCCTCGTGCTTTCTTTGGGACAATTCACACAGATCTTACGAACACTGTTGAATTCAGGATGGGTTTTTAAATAAATACAGCTGTGAGTGATAGCCCAAGCCTGTAACCCTGACATTCAGAAGGCTGAGGTGGGAGGAGGCCATGAATTCCAAGGCCAACCTGGGCTACGTAGTGAGTACCAGGCTAGCCTGGCTTACATAGCAAGATAGCCTTTCAAGAAAAAACAAAAAACCAAAAAACAAAAAAACAAAAACCAACCAACCAACCAACCAACC
>NW_022196894.1:87833858-87849193 GCF_008632895.1 Mastomys coucha
CCCCAACTAACTAAAATAAGTAAAATCAAAGAAGGAAATGGTAGAAGGGGTAAAGAGTGAATGAGAAAGAAACTGAGAGAGCAGGACCCAGGGTTCTAGGTGCTGTTCATGATGAAGCCGGTAACCTGGATCGATTGAGAGCATGTGTGCAGCAGCCAGAAGAGAGCATGGTGCTTTAGAGGGCACTGGCTCAGTATGCAGCATTCTTGGGGGCAAGAAGAGGCCCCAGGTGGGAGAAGCTCCAGGGAGGAACAGTGGGCCTAAGAACATGCGATGGGACCCTGGGTATATGTGTGAGAGAGTGTAGAGGATGGAGGTATCCTGGGGAGAGGGAAGAGGCTAGGGGAAGTGTGAAGACTGAGGATAACAAGCCATTCAGCTTTGGGGGTACAAGGTGTACAGGGAAATACTTCCCTTCACACTGAGGGACCTCAAGAGGTTGTGACTGCAGTGTAAGTGCCCAGGTACTCAGGGGTCTTTCCAAATTATTTTGGGGAGCTTCACTGAGGATCCCACTTCTGTTTGGCAGTCTCATGCAGCTCAGTATCCTGGAAGGATCTGCAGCATTGCCTCCTGTAAACCTTCCAGAGTCAGAAGGAGAAAGTTGGTGCTGCCGAGTTCCAGGGTTATCCTGAGGTCTTGGCGGTACATGCTTACAGGGCGCTCTCTGCCTGTTTGCTCCGAAAACTCTCCCTGCTCACTACGTTCTCCTTAGATGTTTGACTCTGGGACTTCTCTCTGTGTCTCTGCCTCTTTCTCTGTCTCTGTCTCCACTCTCTCTGGGAACCAACCTTGGCTCAGCCTAGGAGAAATCACAAGTGAAGCTCAAGGGAAGAGACTCCCAGACTGAGATGGGAAAGATGAGTAGAGTCCATCCTTCCCAGGTGGAAGAGCAGGTCTTGTTGCCAAGACAGGAGACACCATGATTGTAACAGTGAGAGGGAGATGCAGGAGCTGTGTGAAGTCTAGATAGCTTGAGCAATTTGAACTTGATCTCTCCCCTGTGGCTGTGGAAGGTTTTGATGTAGGTGGAGATACAGCCAGCTTTGACCTGCATGTAATGAGTGTTTACTGTGTGTCCAGAGCTACATAGGTTAGCTTATTAATCCTCAGTGGCTTTGAGACAGCAAGGTCTCCATTAACCCATCCATCATATCCTTACTTTTTTTTTTTGAAATTATAATTATTTTGTTAATTAATGTGTGTGTTTTGCTTGCATGTATGTCTGTATATCATGTGCAAGCTTGGTGCCTATACAGGCCAGAAGAGGGCACTGAATCCCCAGAACTGGAGTTACAGATGGTTATGAGCCGATGTGAAAGTGCTGGAAATTGAAGCCAGATCTTCTGGAAGAATGGACCGTGCTTCTAACCACAGAAGCGTCTCTTCAGCCCCCATTGTCATTTCTTTAAAACTGAGAGGTAGATGCCATTGGACCAGTCATGATACTCATGTTTATTAGGAAGATAAGAAAAGGAGAACCTTCCTCTCAGAGCGTCTAGTCAGTTTGGAAGGCTAGGAGATCTGGGTACCCACCATTCTTGTCTTAGGAGTTTTTGAAAGGAACGGAAAGGCAGCGAAGTGTCCCACTCTTAGAGATGAATTGTGATCATTCCTAAACCAGTCCCAGGTAAGTTGCTCTCGCTTGTCAAATCCTCAGATTGCTATTCCTTTGTGGGTGCTGGGGACTGTGTGACCAGGTTTTGATCAGCGTTGATAGTTTGTGAAAAATATGTTTGGTCCCCTGATAGAATGCGGGGAAATAAGGGATCCAGTCAGGATTCCTATGGCAACCATCTTGCGACCATGAAACAACAATAAAAAGCCAAGAAATGGAGGGCAACAGAATGGAAGGAGTGAGCCTGAGTGATGGAGTGCCAGCAAGGATGTCCCACCAGCAGCGAGGACGCCCCACCAGGGAACGTGCACATTCAGGCGTTTCGGTTGATCTCTGGCCAATCACAGGCCAGCTACTGTGAGGATCTGATGAGGAGGGGGCAGGAGGCAGAGGGGTGCCAGTCTGGGACGCAGGTGAAGGCAGATTGTTTTGTTTTCTAACAGTTTCCCTGAGCTTCAAGTCTCCAGATTTCCACTGTTTCTTTTCCATGTGTCCCTTCTGTTTACCTTCACCTCTCTCTTCCCTTCCTGGAACCCACATGAGGCTCACATGTTACGTCGGAGGTACACCTCGAGGACATGCATCTGAACTCCTCCCCTGGGCTCTTGAGGACATCCTGAAAGAAGGTGGTGATTTAGAAACTTATAGGGTCTAGAGCAGGAAATGCCAGGATGGACTCTGTGGTGGGGAGAGAGACACTTAATAAAAATGACAGAGACAAAGGGTGGGTAGGAAAGACAGGATGAAGGGGAGCTCGTTTCCTCTCTGTGCTGTTTTGGTGGAGGACCCAACCTCAGCAGAGCTTCTGTGGCCCCTTTCCAGTCCTCAATAAAAAGCTTGTTCTGCCGAATCCCAGAAGCCTTTTCTTCAGCAAAGACAACTTTTGGAGGTTAGTAGGATCCTTCCCATACAATGGCGGACGTTGTTAGTTTCCCTAGAACAGGGCTAAAGAGATGCCTCAGTTGTTAAAATACTTGCTGCACAAACATGGCAACCTAACTTCAATCTCCGAACCTGCGTGCAGAAGCACATTCATGTAATCCCTGCACTGAAGAGACTGGGATAGTGGGATCTCTGACAATCGCTGGCCAGGCAGCCTAGCAGAATCAACAAGCCCTGGGACCCAGTAAGAAATCTTGTCTTAGGACAAAAGTGTTGAGGCATGACTGCTGAGGTTGATCTCTGCCCTTCACTTATACAAACATAGACACAACACAGACACACACACATACAAACACAGACACACACACACACACACACACACAGACATGCACATATGCACACATGCACACATGCACGCACGCACGCACGCACGCACGCACGCACGCACACGTGCATGCACGCACCAGTTATTGCTTCCTTCATTTTGACAGAATCCCATGTTTAATTATTCTCCAGAACATTATCATGCCATTCAGATTAGGGTGAGTTTTAAGTGGCTGCAGATCCAGGATAGAAGGCCTTGCTTTTCTTTTGCTTTGAGGCTACAAGTGTGACTGTGGGTTGGGTGTGTCTCCCAGAGGCAGCTGTGATGGAAACTTGGTCCAGTGTAATACTAGTGAGGTGGTGGGGCCTTTCAGAAATGATTCGGTCCCTGGGGCACCACCTGCAGAAGGGGCTAATATAGTTCTTGTGGGAACAGGTCAGTTCTTTGGAAGATGAGTTGTAAAAGATCATTCACCATGTTGTGACACTCTCGGGATCTCACAGAGGCCACCAGATCTGGCCACCAGATTTTGGACTTCCAAAGCTCTAACTATGAGCCAAGTAAATCTTTTTCTTTCTAAGTCACTCAACTTTGTTTATTTTGGCTTACAGTTTGTGAGAGCCTCAGACCCTTGTGATAGAAAAGGCTGAAGGAGGTGGCTCAGATCATGGTGGGAGCATGTGGAGGAGACTGTTCACATCATGGTAGATGGGGAAAGGAGGGGGGACCGAGGAAGACCTACAAAGGTTTGCTTCTAGCGACCCAGTTTTTCCAGCTAGCTCCCCCATTTCCTGAAGGTTCCGCTGCCTCCCACCTCTCAATGGCATCCCCATGGGGTATGCAAGCATAAAACACAGCCTGTGGGAGCACAATTTAGATTCAAATAATAACCCAAACATTCAGTTACTCAACATGCATTAGAGATCTCTCTAGAGATTGGTTTATAAGTGCTCACATGGTCCAGTTTTGGCCAATGAGGTAAGGAGACACTATCTGCCAATGGGATGTGAGCTAATGTGGTTGAGGCCCATTGGAGCAAAAGTTTTAAACAGAGAATGACTTGGTCATTTGTGTCCCTGTTGTCTGAGAAAGAAGAGCTTGGCACACGGGGCTGTTCCTCCAACATGGGTGTTCTCAGAGCAAGAGGACACATGAGACAGACTGAAAGGCGCTTTACCACACTGGACCCTTCATTTAATAAAAACAAGAATTAAAGGCTGGATGCTAGAAGGCTTGGGGATTTGGGGATTGCTTGTTACCTAAAAAGGCTGACCATGTATTACATATTATAGATTATGAAAATATCATAAGGCATGGCATAGCAGCATGGATCCTACAAAATCCTCAATTATTCAGTGGACAATGAGGGTGGCTCTCCTTTCAGAGGCCTGCACCGCTCATGGCTATGGTATGGTTTCCTGACTATGTCTCTATTAACCTCTGTGCTATAGATATGCGTTTAAAATGTCTTTAATAAACCTCTACTCTGTTTATAAAAAGGAAGCAGGATCCTGTGTCCTTGATACCATGCTGTAAAAGGATAATGAGTAGGGCGTGGGGACTTAGGGCTGGCATTGGAAAATGCTTGAGGATGTCTCTAGAAGTAACTGCTCTCGGAGAAGGTGGAAGTAGAACTCTGGGAATGGGTCGATGGAGTCAAATGATAGAGATGGGTATGGGAGGCGTGGAAGCAGGATGGCAGGTATGCACAGAGCTGTGGAGGTCCCAGGATTAGGAAAGGGGTGGGGGTGGGCAGGGTAGGGATGTGTAAGTGCTGATGATGCTCGTCATCTCAGCGAGATGTCTCCAATGCATCTCTCACCTCATTTCCTCTGCTAGAAAGTAGAAAATATCCCCTGTTGGGTTTTGATGTCAGTGCTGTGGTTCCATGTGCCCAGCAGCCCATGCAGCCCATGTTCTTTCTGACCCAAACTGTGTATGTTGGCTCATGTGTATGGCTTCTTTTCTGAGCACATCTCGAATCTTCCTATTTACTTAAGTTAGCCTCAGATCTTTTTTTTCTTTTCTTTTCTGTGTACATAATTTTCCCAGGGAATATGCCGACATGTTCAACTTCATATATAGTTCCCTCCCTTCCTCCCTCCCTCCTTCCCTCCACCCTTCCCTTGTCCCTTCTTTCCTTGGAGAGCAGTGACTTAATGTCATCAACTCAAGACATTTCACGAATATTGAGATGTAGGTGGTGAGAATTTAAGTTCATACCAACTAACCACCTCACCTTTAAAAAAAAATATTTTAATACTTTTTTTTTCAAAAGGAAAAAAACCTAATTATGCACAAGAGAAAAATCACTTAGAATCAATTCACTAGGAATTAAACTAAAATTAAAAAGGTAAGGATGTTAACAATCCTTTGAAAATGATTCAAATTAGAATGACTAATTATGGAACCCCTTTACATAACGTGGGAAACAGTTCTCCAAGGTAGGGGGAAGGGGGACAGCAAAGGGAAGCAGGAAGCTAGCTCTCAGAGAACAAAGGTTCTGATTTGTGGTGGGGTTTGAAGTTAAGAGAGTGAGAAGTTAAGTTTCCTTTGATGGCTGATGCCAGTCCTGCATATGATCTCTTTGGGTGTTTGAAGAGACCACTGGGCACATTCAGTTTTGGAGTCAGGGCTGAAATGGTTCACCCTCTAGGATAGAGAAAGTTGGGAAGGAAGAGAGCCAGAGGTCTTGATCTGAGCTGCCAGCTAGTTTTCCATGTGACATGCAGTGAATCACAAAGGGAACTGGTAGGGGACTCTATGTCCGGGTGTCCCACCCAAAGCTTTTCCTCCCGTTAATTATCACTGAGAACAGGCAGAGACCAGGATCAGAATTTCAAGGTGTCCGCTAGCCTGTTTTCATGGTGCCAGAAAGTGCCATGCCAGCTGCTGGGAGAGAAGATTCATCAGTGGTCACATCCAGCTGTGACTATGAGAGCACCATATCAATTTGCCAGGCATGATATAACCCCAGGTGTAGTAGTGGCATGTCTGTTATAAGGGTAACCAGCTGCTTTCTGATTGAGTTTGAGGCCTACCCCACAGTAGGAAAATCACTACTGGTACCATAAACCTGGCCAAAGCCCATAGCTTGGAGGTCAGTGGAATCTCTTTTTTATTTTGCTAGATAGGTATGGTACCTGCTGCCTACTAAATATTTACGTTTACATCCATAGACCGGTGCTGCACTCAGCACTGGCTAAAGAAGCACCTGTTTGTCACAGCCCACAATCAGTCTATGGAAGTGTAGTTAGTTGAAGCGCTGAGAACAAGTGAGTGTTGAGAGCTCAGTCATAAGTGGGACATCCATATCACCCCTTTCCAAGGTTCAGGGAGCACGGTGGAAAGGGAGGAGGAAGGAAGGTTAAGAGCTGGGGACATCAGGAGTGTACACACTGTCTTCCCCACATGGTGTGGCTCTTGCTCTCATGAACTCGCAGCGATCTGCACAAGCCCAGGTAAATCACGGCTGGGGAATGCTCCAGAAGCTGGCTATTGGCCAGTGATGGTTGCTAGAGGAAGGTTGTTATTTTCTTCAGTGATATAGTCACTGTGAATGTCCCCATGCTTCAGTCAATACCCCTCAACGTATGCAAGCAAACCCCAAGTTAGACTCAGTGGGTCACAAAGGCAAAACAAAAGAAATAGACAGATGGTGTCATGAAAATGGGAGAGGGACTGGTTGGGGAGAAGAGGGTCATGAGGAGGTGGGAGAGGATAAAGGAGCTGAAAGTGAGCAAAATGCATCAGGTTCGGATACTCACCGAGGATTAGATCTTGTGAAGCCTGGTGGAGAAAGGAACTGTCTACATGTCAAAGAAAAGCTCTGGAAGAAACCAAATTTGCTGGCACAGTTAGCATAGGCTTCTGGTCCCCAGAATTGTGAGATAATGGGTTTCTATTTGCTAGGCCTCCTAGTCTGTGGTGTTCTGTTACAGAGGCCCTGGTAAGCTAGTATAAGGGTGTTACGTTTTGAAATTAAGTCTTGTTTACACATGTTCTCATTTTTTTTTTGTATTATTGATTTAAGTTTTATTGCATTATGATGAGAAAAGATACATGATTTCAAATTAACTGAATTTTGTAACATTTAAAAACATATTTTAAGTAAATAGAATTAAATCACATTCTTGTTTTCCTTTTATATCTCAACTCCTCCCAGAGACCCCCCTTCAATACCTACAATACCTTTTTTGTAATATACTTTAAAATTTATAAAATATTATAACAATAAAAATGAGTATTATAAAAGTTGTTTGATATAAGACAATAATCAATTTAACAGCCTTATGTAGATGCTTGTCTACAGCAATACTGAAAATACATACATTTTTCTCAATATAAATTTTAAATAACTCCAAACACATTGACTGTATATTTTAAAATAATACATCATTACTAGTATTTTTTTAAATGAACATACATATATAAAGTCTGTTTGTTTGTTTGTTTGTTTGTTTTGTATTTAGTAGAGCTTAAAATCTTGGATCTTACTGTGGTACAAGCCCAAAATAAGAACAATTTTTAGACATTGGAGTTCATTGTAATAAGACTGTACTTCAATGACCCTCAGATTTCCAAAGGATTTTACTTCCATCATAACTAAACTGAGAGTTGACAGTTCTACTGCGCCAAGGAATGAATTGTAGGCACGATTTTTGGCTACAGACTTCCTGCTATGCTCAAAGCTCTTTGACTTGAGTGAGTGAATTTATTCTCAGCCCACAGAGAAGAGATTACATTCATTTAAGGAATGGTGTGCGTATTAAGATGGTCTATCCATAAAGTCATTCACCAACTGTTTCAATGAACAATGGTTCTGCTTGGAGGGTGGCACAGACGTTAGGTGAGGGTAAGAATCTGGTTCACTGGCTGTGATGATTTTGAAAGCATTCATCTCAGAGAAAGAGTAACTTATAAAGTCATCTTCTTCAGACTTGATACAATAGTTACAAATGTTAAGCAAAGCATTCACTCTTTGTTGTTCTCTTACAAGCCACCTCCCAAGTTAATTGTCTTTGTTTCTTTTGGCTGTATGAATACTTTTGAAATATGTAAGCTGTTCTGAAAACCATAGTATGGTGTAAAAACATGAAATAAACAATACTACTAGTAGAGAGGCTGAGACAGGAGAAACAAGATTTCAAGACCATTATGTGGTACACAGCAAGACACTGTCATGAACAAACAAGCAGAAAGTATACATGGATCATACAATATTGGACCTGTTTCTCCAATTACCAGACTAGAGAGACCATTGGATGACAGCCAATAAATTTCTAATTCTTCATATTTTTGGATTTCAATCGATTAGGATATGTTGGTAATATTAATTTTCATATTAAGATACTAAGAAAAAGTAATTGTCGCTTCCTGTTGTTTTTGTTGTAAGAGGTGGAGTTAGGTTTGTGTGGATTTGTTGAAAGATTACTTTCTTGCTTCTTCTAGGGTGTAGTTTTGCTCCTTATGTAGATGTTTTCCATCTATTATCCTTTGTAGGGCTGGATTTGAGGAAAGATATTGCGTAAATTTTGTTTTGTCATGGAATATCTTGTTTTCTCCATCTATGGTAATTGAGATTTTTGCTGGGTATAGTAGCCTGGGCTGGCATTTGTGTTCTTGTAGGGTCTGTATGACATCTGCCCAGGATCTTCTAGCTTTCATAGTTTCTGGTGAGAAGTCTGGTGTAATTCTGATAGGCCTGCCTTTATATGTTACTTGACCTTTTTCCTTTACTGCTTTTAAAATTCTTTCTTTGTTTAGTGCATTTGATGTTTTGATTATTATGTGACGGTTTGATTATTATGTAACGGGAGGAATTTCTTTTCTGGTTGAGAGTCTATTTGGAGTTCTGTAGGCTTCTTGTATGTTCATGGGCATCTCTTTCTTTAGGTTAGGGAAGTTTTTTTTTTTTTTTCTATAATTTTGTTTAAGATATTTACTGGCCCATTACCTTTGGAGTCTTCACTCTCTTCTATACCTATGATCCTTAGGTTTGGTCTTCTCATTGTATCCTGGATTTCCTGGATGTTTTGGGTTAGGAGCTTTTTGCTTTTTGCATTTTCTTTGACAGTTGTGTCAATGCTTTCTATGGTGTCTTCTGCCTCTGAGACTCTCTCTTCTATTTCTTGTATTCTGTTGGTGATGTTTGCATCTGTGACTCCTGATTTCTTTCCTAGGTTTTGTATCTCCAGGGTTGTCTCTCTGATTTCTTTATTGTTTCTATTTCCATTTTTAGATTCTGGATGGTTTTGTTCATTTCCTTCACCTGTTTGATTGTGTTTTCCTGTAGTTCTTTAAGAGATTTTCATGTTTCCTCTTGAAGGGCTTCTAGCTGTTTACCTGTGTTCTCCTGTATTTCTTTGAGGGAGTTATTTATGTCTTTCTTAAAGTCCTGTATCATCATCATGAGAAGTGATTTTATATCTGAATCTTGCTTTTCCGGTGTGATGGTATGTCCAGGAGTTGTTATGGTAGGAGAATTGGGTTCTGATGATGCCAAGTAACCTTGGTTTGTGTTGCATATTTTCTTATGCTTGCACCCCACCCCCAATCTGGTTAACTCTAGTGCTACCTGCCCTTGCTAAGTCTGGAGTCTATCCTTCCTGTGATCCTGGTTGTGTTAGAACTCCTCAAAGTCAATCTGTCTCTGGGATCCTGTGATCCTGGGCTTGTTAGAGCGCCTGGGAATGGTACTTCCTCTGGGTGTTGTGCGACTAGCTGAGGAGTTTGTATCCAAGGTCTGCTCAGGGCACTGGCCAGCCATGACAGACCGGAAGAAACCCATGTCACTGGGCTGGTGGAGTTCTTGTGTGCCTGCGTCCTGCTGGTCCTCATGTTCTCATATTCTTAAAGATATGTACTGTGATGGGAGGCATTGGTTGAAATGAGACTACAGTGGTCCATCCTTAGACTTATGGCAGAGCCCACCTGCGCTTCTCTAGGTGTGAGGGATGAATGCAGTACACCATTGCTGTCAAAAGACTACTGGTTTTTCCCCAGTAAAAAAAGAAGGCCCTGGCTTGGCATATGGACATCATATAATATGTTTGTGAAATTAAATGTTTCATGGGGGTAACCAAAAAAAAAAAAAGTCAAACAAACCAACAAAACCCAGAAAAAAAGTTTGAACAGCAACACAACAATCTATAAGTGCAAATTAATTATATTTTTTTAAGGAGAAACTTATTATATTATAACTTCAGCCATTTGAAATTCACCTAGGAGCCTGGAAGATAGTAAGACACTTTATAAGTCAGTTAAGACTCCCTACATTCTACTTTTATGTCAATTTGACACAAGCTAGAGTCATCAGAGAGGAGAGAACCTCAACTGAGAAAATGTCCCCATAAGATCCAGCTGTTGGGTATTTATTTTCTTAATTAGTGATTGATGTGGGAGGGCCCAGCTCATGTGGGTGGCTCCATCCCTTGGCTGGCTGGTGTTCCTGGGTTCTATACGAAAGCAGGCTGAGCAAGCCATGAGGAGCAATCCAGTAAGCAACACCCCCCGTGGCCTCTGCATCAGCTTCTGTCTTCAGGTTCCTGCCTTGTTAATTTCCTGTCCTGACTTCCTTCAACGATAAACCATGGTGTGGAAGCACAAGCCAAATAATCACTTTCCTTCCCAACTTGCTTTCTGGTCATGGGTACAACAATAGAAACTGTAACTAAGCCAGACTCCATGTCCTAAAAAGTCCATGCCCGAAGTTTACCTTCTGTGTTCACAGGAAGCCCTGTCACTCCTCAGACAGTCACTCTATTTAGGCCGTAACAGTTTAAAATGAAGTATTATGTGAACCTTAGCATGTTTTGAAAAGCATTTGTTGACTAAAATCAAGAGCGGGCTCTCTTCCTCAAGCTAATTCCTGATTAACTAGATGGTAAATGTCTCAGGACAGCCAGAGACTTGGGCATCTCAAAAAAGACAGTTTGTTCTCCCCTTTCTTTCTTTTTTAAAAGATTACAATTGTTCACATATCATTACCCTGTGTGATTTCCGTACTGTTCTGTACTGCTTGCATTTGCATACATCTAAACAGACCAGCATCCTGCAGCTATGTGTCTACTCAGGAGGAGCTGTTGGAATTTTTAAGGCCTCTCTTGGCACAGGTGTGATCGACAGCAACAAGATCCAATCACATCTCTCTGATCTGATGGGGCAGTTTTCATTAGCTTTTCCTGTTAGAACCAAATTGCTCACAACGGTTTTGCCAGCAGCATGTTGAATATCTTACAGTGAATTTACATCACTGAACCAGGTACATGCAATATCTCTATCTGTCTGTCTGTCTGTCTATCTATCTGTCTGGGTATCAAGTCACCTGTAACAGAAAGAGAAACATTTGCAAGTTAAGTAACATGCCTGTCTGCCAAGTGATCCTCACAGTTCTCTAGAGTCGCTGGCTTGGGGAGACACCAGATACCTTCAGTTGAGTCCAGTAGCACCAGGCTGGGACTCAGGGGTCTGTGTTTTAATTGAGTACTTATAGTATTCAGCTTTTTAGATCACAGCATTTGGAACCACTGTCTGGAAAGAATACAGCACGTCCATAAGGAAAAAAAAACCAGGCTGTTATTTTGACTTCTAGAGATACTACAGTAGGTAAATTTTGGTTGTGAGCAAAGATGGTATTGTGCTTTATGCAAAACCAAGTAGGAGGAATCTTGAAATTTCTGGAAGCTTCTAGAGTGGTGGAAGAGGCTTATTTCATAAGAAGAAGGAGCCCAACAACTTGGTAGGAAGCCAGTGCCCAGGAAGAAGATGAGTATGGAAGTGGCAGGGAAGAATGTGGAATTTCCCGGCAGTGGCACTGACTCTCGTTTAAGTCACTTGCTGATGGGGGCTATGCATCCTTTCTATGAGCTTGAGGCCTCTAGGTCTGCTCTTGGACTAGTGAGTGATAAAGACCTAGCTGTAGAGCAGCCAGAACAGAAAGGGGACTGGAAGCCTTCATCATGAGCCACAAGCAGCAAGGAAGGAAGAAACAACAGGTCCTTTCCCTACAAAGTATGGATTGCAGGCTGTCCTGCTTTCTTTAGAAAATGAGTTTATCAGCAAAGTTGTATGTGGACATCCTGTCTCACGTTATAGAATCTATTCATAGACACACACTTTGGCCAACCATGGGCGTCACATGCTGTCTTCTCCTTGTCAATCATTATTTCAGAGAGTATTACAATCTGTTTTCTGAAAGGTTTCTGTAACACAGTGTCTTTGTTTGCTTCTCTGTGGTTGTGATAAAATACCATGACCAAAAAGCAACTTGGGAAGGAAGCTTCTTACACTTTGTAGTCTATCACTGATGGAAACTAGGACAGGAGCTCAAGGGTAGAACCTGGAGGCAGGAACTGAAGCAGAGGCCATGGAGAAAGGCGGCTTACTGGTTTTCTCTCCATGCATGTCTTATTCAGCCTGCCTTATACAATCCATGACCATAGCCACCAGATCTGGGGGGCAGCACTGCCTACAGTGGTCTGGGCCCTCCCACACCAATCATTAATCATGAAAATGTCCCCATAGACTTGCCTGTAGTCCAATCTGATGGAGGCATTTTCTCTTTTTCTTTTTTAAGATTTATTTTGCATGAATACACAGTAGCTGTCTTCAGACACATACCAGAAGAGGGCATCAGATCTCATTACAGATGGTTGTGAGCCACCATGTGGTTGCTGGGAATTGAACTCAGGATCTCTGGAAGAGCAGTCGATGTTCTTAACCACTGAGCCATCTCTCCAGTCCTAGAGGCATTTTCTTAAGTGAGGTCTCTCTTCCCAGATGACTCTAGCTTGTGTCAAGTTGACAAAAATTAAGCAACAGAGTCAGTGAGCCATGCTATGTCAGCAGCTTCACGCATCTTGCATTGCCTGTAGCTCTTCATTGCATGGAGGGGCTGTGTTGAATAGTTGCCCCATGCCTCCCCCCCCAGGCTTGTGGCATTTGTTTCATTATGTTCCTTCCCCTTGTTAGCTCACACTTTAGAAAAAAAAAATGTGACCATCTTGCTGCATGTGAAGTGACATTTCACTAGGGTTTTCATATCTATTTCCTGAATAACAATAATATTGCAATCTTTTTGTGAGCTCTCTGGTTATTCATGTAGCTCATTTGGACAGATGTCTGTTCCATGCCACACCCATTTGAAAAAGACTGAGTTCTCTGTTGCTTCTATTGTTGTAGGACATCCACCAGTGAAGGCTACCTGGACATGTGCTAACAGAAAGTTTATATGAGCCAACAGTGACTATACTGGGTGTTTGGGATCCCAGGGTAGTCCTGAACCTTCCTCAGAGTGAGCTTTTAAGCACACATATGGGTTGACATACTTCAGTTAACAGGAAGCAGAAGTACAGAAGCCAAAAAGCATGGTTAGTACTTTCAGAGACTTTCCCAGCACTATGGGCTTTAATGCGTTAGGTCTTTGCTTTACTTTTGCCAAGTGGCACTAGGTTTTACAGCCTGAATGGCACTTCCATCATGGAGTCAGTTGTGCTAAGATCTGGGGGCCTACTTGTTATAATGTGCCCTTGATGTTAAAGTCACACCAGAGCTATTATTTTGGAAACATTTTCTTTTGTTATGCCGGCAGTCTTGTCTTTTATTGTTTTTTTTTTTTTTTCAAAGAGAGCAAAACTTTAATAAACTTCACTCTGGAAAATGCACATTTGGAAGAGGGACTAAAAGCACTCCACTTGGGCTCCAGGACCAGCTTTCCTGGAGGGAGGCTCCTAGGTCTGCTAGAGGACTGTGGGCTTCCCCAGCAGGGTCCAAGCTCTTTTGATGTCTAGGTAAGGTTTTTTTTTTTTGTTTGTTTGTTTTGTTTTGCTTTGTTTTTTTGGTTTTTGTTTTTTTTGAGACAGGGTTTCTCTTGTGTAGCCCTGGCTGTCCTGGAACTCTGTAGGCCAGGCTGGTCTCGAACTCAGAAATCCACCTGCCTCTGCCTCCCAAGTGCTGGGATTAAACTAGGTAAGGTTTTTGAGACACTCTCCTAACCTGTTCACGCAGGCCTCACACTTGCTTCATCAAGTCAAGGCTGGCTTTGAACTCCCAATTCTTTTGCCTCTACCCTCTTGGTATAAATACTCTGCTCTATCAACCACTGACACCTGGTTTTCATGCGTATACCTCAAGGCACTCAGTCAGTACTGAAACCCCATCTCTATCCAAAGCAAACATGGCCTGGGAGTTCTGGTCATTTGTACAGACCCCTGCAGGCAAAATAAAATAAAAAAAAAGGTGGAGACTGCACCCACACACACACACACACACCCCCCGCCTTGCCCTTCCACTAGCCCACTAGCCTGCTTTGCTCTGTCCCTGCCTTCCAATGGTTGCAGTGAGCCCATGGGATCTTCTTAAAACAATAGGCTGACCTACACCAGCACCTCCAGTAATTAGCTGGATTAAGGGATTGAGTCCATTCTACAGTGGTCCTGGCTTGCCTCAGCCGACACTTGTTTCAGAATGAACTTAGGCTCAGGGAAAATACCGGCCCTCCCAGCTGTGTCTCAGGCAAGTGTTGGGAGAGCTTGCCTGTATGAGACCGGATCCAGTGGTGGTCACTCTTATAAGGACAATCTTCAGAGGAAGGAAAACCACCCTTCCAAACTGAGAGCTCATTCTCAGGACCCTCTCCAGGGACAAACATCCGCTGCCTCTCCCTTACCCAGGTCTAGCAGCTCCCAGACCAGTTCCCGGGGGATCAGACCCCAAGGTCCCTACATCACAGACAAGCCTGGAGTGTCCTCTGGAAAGAGCTGCCTGGTGGCTGTGCAGGTGTCGCTTCTTGTCGATGCAGCTTCTTCAGGGCTCTGTAAGCCTCCACAGCCCGTTCCCGCTCTTCCCCCAGGATCCGCTGGCCGACCAGTGAGGTGGCTAGAGCCGGGGACGCACCACCAGGGCCCAACAGAATCTTCAGCATTAGCGACTTCTTGCCAGGCGCATCTCTGCTTGTGCTCCTTCTAGGCTGAACTGTCAGCTCAGGGGGCTGCAGCACAACTTCTCCAAACTTCACAGTATCTTTTAGCAGCTTCTGCTCCAATCTGTCGACTGCTCTTGCTTCTCTTTTCTTCTGGGCCTTTTCAATTCGTCGCTTCTGGAACGCTTTCTTCCGCTCAGACTTCTCCTTCTTGGGAGCTGCCTGCACCTCTGGCTGCCGAGTGGCCTGATTCTTGCTAAGAAACAGCACATGCTGGAGCTCCTGCTCCATGCGCTGGATGTAGGCCACATCAGACTCCCCCTTCCTTTGCTTGAACTTGGGGACAGTGATGTCTGGCTCCTCTCCCTTTGCTTCCTTTTCCAATGTCTTCTTGAAAGCCACCTTCCTTTTTTCTCTTCTTGTTACTTAGCGTCTTTTTCATCTCCTGTCGACTCCTCATAATCTCTCGGAGCCTGAAAGGGATTTCTTGCTCGTCCTTGTTCTTAGGCTTGCAATCCACTTTCTTCTTTTCTTTGCTGCGCTGTCCCGGCCCTGAGGCCCAGCGCTGCTGTCCCTACTGCCCCCCCCCC
>NW_022196894.1:87849203-87863759 GCF_008632895.1 Mastomys coucha
CCCCCCACGCCTGCGGCTGGCCCGAGTCTCCAAGACCGGCTGACCGCGTGGTCGCCCGTGCCACTCGCCCGGCCCGCCATTACCACCCCAGAAGCGTCCTGCACGAAGCCGGCTCCGCCCTCTTCCTGTCTTTTACTTTTTTGACAAGGTTCTTTGATGGACACACATTCTGGTTAGGATCAAGCCACGCTTACTAGCTCTTTCTTTTGTGGCCTGTGCTTTTTGTGTCTCATTAAAGAATCAGTTGCCAAATCTAAGACCATAAATTTAGGTCACCGATCATTTGGAGTTACTATTTTCTGTGGTGTGAGGTGAAAGCCGAGCTTGATTCTTTTGCGTATATGAACCTGGTTCACCAATTGCCGTCTACTAAAAACATTCTTTTCGTATTGAATGATCTTGACACTCTTGGAAAACCAGTTGGCCACATAGAAATAGATTACTTTTTGTATTTAAAATTATATTTCTCTAGTCTCAACATTTATTTTTATACCCATTGTTTTGGTTATTTTTATTTTACCACATGCAAATTGAAAAGTATAAGTATTCATTTATTGTTTGAAAATGCAACTTGATTATCCAGAGCCTCTAACAATTCTATATTGTGGGGCAGTGTGGGGCAGTGGTTTGCTCAGGTAACTTAGGCTCAGTAGAGTATTTGGCTTTGAGCCCTGGAGCCTCCGTGGGCAATTTCTGCTTGTAGGGGGCGGAAGGAACTCGGCCATAACTCCTGAGTCTTTGGTTCCTGTTTCAGTCACAACCCCTCACAGCTGCCCCCACAGCTGTGATGTGTGCTCTATCAGGCAGACAATGCCCCAAGCTCCCAGCATTCCAGCTGGACCCTACATCCAGTCATCTGACCACAAGCCAGACATGCCACGCCCCATACAATATAAGGGGCGGTTTGCCCCTCCTCTCTCTCTTGCTCTTTCTCTCTTCTCTTGCTCTTTGTCTCCTCTCTTGTTCTTTGTTCTCTTGCCTTCTTGCTCTCTTGCTTTCTTTTCTTTCCTTTCTCTCTCTCTCTCTCTACTTCTCTTCTCCTCTCCTTTCCCTCTCTCTACTTGACTGGGCTATTTTCTCTTTCCTACAATAAAATATCTCATTTATACAATTGCCTCCTTTTAACTAACGTGTGCTCCACCGCAGGCCATCAGCACCAGGAAGAAAGAGAGCCACAGGCGGCAGCAACAGGCCCACCATTGGTACAACACTGTATAACCGCGAGGACTTGGGTTTTTCCAAAAAAAAACACTATGAGAATTTCAATAAGGCTCGTGTGTGAATTCTTCTTTTTTTCTGGACTACACTATGACACTCAGTAAGACCTCTCAGCTGATCTCACAGAGGCCAACCCAGAAACTCCTTCCCCGGGAGCCTGAGCACCTGCTCAGCACCCTATTTGTGTTGAGTGTGGAACTGTTAGGCAGTTCAGGTACTCAGGGTCTACCCTTTCTCCCAGAGCCGGCTGAGTGCACCATCGAAGGACAGGAGCATGGCTCTGCCGTGCATTTGCTCCAGCCCAGAGGCCACACTTCCGTGCACAAAGTCTCAGCGAGCTGATGAGTCAGTGCCCAACTGAGGAGCTGAAATTGCACCAGCTGGGTATTTTGAGGCTCGGTTGAAAAGCAGGTATGGAACTCAAGCTTAGCTTTCTAGCAACTTTCCCCTTTATGGGTGTGGGTATATTCTTAGTACTTTTGTAGCTAAATATGTTTTGTAATTCATACGTATATATATTTTTTCTTGGAATAGTATATATAATATATATGCTAAGAATGTTATATATATGGAGATACATCCCAGGAATAGTTTCAGTCACATGTAACAGATTCAATTTTCCTCACACAGTAAAAAAAAAGTCCAAAGGTAGGTAGGTGGTGTCTGGAATTAATTCAGTCACTCAAAGATTTCAGAACTTGCATCCTTGTAAATTTTGTATTGTTCACCATCTCAAGATGGCTTTATCACTCAAAATATTACACATGCATTCCTAACAGAGAGGGTGAAAGAGGCACCCAGAGCTAACACACAGAAGGCATCGTTCCTGGAATTCTGGGCATGTCCCATTATGTTTCAGCAGCTAGAATAGCATTGCATGGCTACCTGTAGTTGGGAAATATCTGAGACCCCAGGGAACTGATCGTCATGATTGGATTCAAATTGATCTTGATCCTCTTCCCAGAGCTGGGTGTATAATCTTCGGTGATGCTGTTGGAACCATGTTGTCAAGAACTGAAGGGAAGCAGAATGTCAGAGTGCTGTCACAAGTACACACATTCCCATATGATGCCATGTGTCTCCTAACGTGCCTTCTGCCTCCTGTCTCATCCCTGATATTGTTAGAGTCTCAGAAGTAATCTGTATTTCTTCTTGTTGGGCCTGGATAGTGGCTTGGCACAGTCGTACTCAGTAAAAATGGAAGGATTTCACCAACAGACTAGCATATGCCAGGGAATATTGCAAGGGAGGGCTAGGAAGTTGATTAAAGTCTAGTGGGGTTAGGATGGAAAAGTCAGGCTGAGGCATTCGAGCCAGCTTCGTGCAGCTGCCAGCGGGCTTATCGGCTCTACGTTTTCGAGGCCCCGAGCTTATGCTTTATGATGTGTCTCCCAATGACATCCTTTGAATGTTGAAAGCACTTTCTTTTCTTGCCCTTTAAGGGTGGGGGAAACATGTTTCAAAAACCATCTCATCAATGATCCAATCAAAGAAATATCATTCATGAGAAAATAAACCGAAGAAGAAATCCCCCAATGTTGCATTTGGGCAGATTTCAACAGCTAATTTATATTTTAGAATGGGAATGTAAATTAAAAGGCTAAACACATGAAAGCCCAAAAATATTCCTAGTTTGACATTAAAGTCAGGGAATTGATCACATTTGCCGAACATAGCTAGTAAAAAGTGCTAATTTATGGCTAAGTAATTAAACAGGGAGACAGATGGAGAATCAAATGAGTTTTCCTCACATCCCAATTTGCATACTGTTCCTGATGGTGCCTGTTCTCACTTCTGTGGATGGTGCCCTCCAGCACTGAAGTACATGGAGAGATATGTAAGTCACTTTCGCTGCCATGTATTTGGAGATGCTAAGGGGGAGACCTGCAGATCCACAGACTTAGCACATCAAGTCCTCAGTCAGGGGGTCTCTCCTGTTTCCTCAGCTGTTCAATGTGCTGGGTTCCCTTATAGGAGCAGCAGGCAACATCAGATAACAAAAATCTGTCTTCTCCACTGTACTGGCTAGTTTTGTGTGTCAACTTGACACAGGCTAGAGTTATCACAGAGAAAGGAGCCTCCCTTGAGGAAATGCCTCCATGAGATCCAGCTGTAAGGCATTTTCTCAATTAGTGATCAAGGCTGGGAGGGCCCATTGTGGGTGGTGCCATCCCTGGGCTGGAAGTCTTGGGTTCTATAAGAAAACAAGCTGAGCAAGCCAGGGGAAGCAAGCCAGTAAGGAACATACCTCCATGGCCTCTGCATCAGCTCCTGCTTCCTGACCTGCTTGAGTTCTAGTCCTGACTTCCTTTGGTGATGTGGAAGTGTAAGCTGAATAAATCCTTTCCTCCCCAACTTGCTTCTTAGTCATGATGTTTTTTGTGCAGGAATAGGAACCCTGACTAAGACATCCACTAAGTGATAGAAAGTGCAGTAGACCATCTCACTCACTCCAGTTTCTCAGTTGACCGACAACTGACAACTCTCCTTTTCTACGTCCTGGTTTCTCCCAAGACAGAGTTGATGCTGCCTAGCTTGCCTCAAGGAAGCAGGGCACAGCGATGAAACAGAGTTCTCTTTTTTATTATAAATCAAACACCCATTGGCTGAGTAACCGTGGACACATTAGTTTAACTACCATGTGCTACACAGTTCCTTATCAGCAAAATGGGCATGCTGGGTAATTACTCCATACGAAGCCTGGTCTATAATAATCACTGCTCAAACGTTGGGCATTTATTATCTCCATGATTCTCTTCTGCGGTAAGAGTCACCTCTAAGTCTACAAGGTAAAGTCTGAAAGAAAGAAGCTTAATTACAGAGAATGCAGCTCACTCCTACCCGCGCAGACGGGCAATTTCTGGAAATTACTAGCAGGGCTTAGTTAACTTTCAAGATATTATCTGTGCTGCCCTTGACTCCATGGTACCACCAGAAGGAAGACTGCCGACTCTGCTATGCTGCGTGCAAGCCTGCTGGGGCTGCTGCTGGCTGTGGCCCATGGACCAGTGCTTATATGATCCTGTCCAGGGAACTTGCACAGGAGAATGGAGTCTTCTCTGTCTCCTATGACTTCAATCCCCAGAGTTCAGCAGGGAGGATTTGGAAACGTGTGTTCTTGGGATTAGGAAGGTGCTTGAGCCGTCACCCATCCTCACTTTCAAGGGGTTACCCTGGAGAGAGATCCCTGTGATCAAGTTCCAGCTGGTTAGACATCTCATTTCATCTCCATCTGTGTGCTGTAGTCATTTTTTTGGGGGGATGGTGTCACAATGATACTGAAATGAAAAACAAGGTTAAAAGATATCCCCAGTGCCCATCACCTCCTGGAAGCCATGTTTGTTGCCCATGTACCTCTATGATAATGCTGAGCCCCTTCCTACTGGGGAGTGAGAATCAGTTCTGCATGAGGCAATGTGGGCTCTCCTCTGACTTTCTTATGTTGAGATCCGCCCCCACCTCCAACATAGCTGATGCCATTTTGTTCCAGGCCTGCCAGCTAGTTCATATTGTTGCTGTAAAATGCCTGCCAGTCACTGACACAGAGAAATAACTTGACTCAGAGCAGGGTCAGGCTGACCACATACCCTGTTACGTTCTATGTGTTCTGAGGTTTATTAATCTTAAGAAATTCCATAAAACTTTATGTAGGACTCATAAAGTTAAAGGTTAATATGGACTGTCATGGCTAAAATGACTTGAGTCAGAGCTGACCACTGGGCAACACTTCCTGAACCTGGGTATAAGGTCATTGTCGTTTGTGTGTGTGCATGTGTGTTTTTCCTTTCTAAGCTGACAGAAAAAGATGTTTGGTATTGTAGCCTCAGATTATTCTGAGCTACAGCCCTGATCGATCAGTCTTAGGGTGTGCATTCAATAAACCATCCCTATCTGATTGAGATCTGTTTTCGTGTGGTTTGTGGATGACCCTTGGACCGGAATACTTACTTACCTTATTTATTTAGAAAAAGAGTTTCACTAAGCAGTGCAGTCTGGCCTCAAACTCACAAAGATCTGATACCTGCCTCTGCTCCCGAGTGCCAGTATTAAGTAGGTATGTGCCACCATGCCTGCCCCCCTACTTAAATCTCAGGCAAAACAAGAGATGGAATACTAGTTCTCTCAGTCAATGTCTTATTGCTGTAAAGGGACACCATGACCACGGCAAGTGTCATAAAGGAAAACATTTAATGGGGGCTGGCTTACAGGGATCAGAGATTGAGCTCATTATCATCATGGCAGGAAGCATGGGGACACAGGCAGACATGGTACTGGAGAAGGAGCCAAGAGTTCTACCTCTGGGTCAGCAGGCAGCAGCAAGAGAGTAACACTGGGCCTGGCTCAAGCATTTGAAACCTACAAGCCTAACTCCAGTGACACACTTTCTCCAACAAGGCCACATCTATTCCAATAAGTTTACAGTTCCTGTTGCCATACCCTAAGCATTCAAATATGAGTCTTTTAGGGCCATTCTTATTCAAACCACCACACTGGACTTTTTCCACTCATGCCATTCATCCTCTGTGTCCTAGAAGGTCATTGTTATGATCCAAGGGATGAATGCAGCAAAGTTACGACAGATCTCAAGTGGGAGTTTTATTGAGGAGAGAAGCATACAGAGACTGCCTTTGGATGAGGGTGGAGGGAAAAAGAGTGGGGAGAGGAGGGATTTGCCTTTTACAAGGGCTGTAGAGGGAGGATATGGGACTACTGGCAACCGCCGTAATGTGTCACATCTTAGCAGGTAGTGATGGGTCCCTGGAGCAGGCAGCGGAGATGCCTGATTGCTAAGTCATCCTGAAAGCAGAAGTCGATTACCTTCACTGCTGTCTTGCATTGGGTTTGGCCAATGGAAGACACTGGCCTTAGATCAGAGGATAGAAAGTTGAGCTTTGGGGATTTCTTCTGGGAAGAGTGTGGTGGAGGGAGAGAGTAGACCCCCACAAGTTGTCCTGTGCCCTCTGCTTGCATGCTATGGCATGCAGGTGCTTATGCATAATAGGTGCCCATGCACATACACACACGTGCAAATAAATGAGGATGTAATAAAAATTAATAAAGGTAAAATTAATTTATGGCCTTACCTTTCTCTTGACATTTTTATTTCTCTAAAAGTGTTTTCAAGTTTATTCTTCAATTTTTTTCTAATCAATTTTTAAAGAGTACTTCATTTAATTTTGACAGTTTTGTGACTCTGTCACATTTTCTCCTCCAATAGACTCCTAACACCATTGCACCGTGCTCAGCAAGCAAAGTTCTAAAGATGAGATTGATGGCCCGGTGCAGTGCCTTTCTTGGAGAATTTCCTCATCTGCTCCAAGATGCATGTGCATTTTTCTCCTGTGGTTGGAGAGGTCTGATTGTGTTACAGTTATAGGTTTTTAAAGATTCTTTTTTACTTCCAATTGTTCAACCCCCTTAAAGATCTGATACTGTTTCACCTATTACTGAAAGTGGAATTTGACTCTTCAAAATTATTGAAGATTAATTTATTTTCCCTTTATAGCTGTTCTCTTATTTCCTCTTCTTTCTTTGCTTCCTGTAGGTTAGGGCTCTGTAGTTAAATGTGCATGTGTTTATAACTGTTTTGTTTTTTGATGGATTATTGGAAACCTCCTATCCTCTAGAATTCTAAGTAGTGGATTTTGATAAGTTGTGCTGATTTCTTGCTACTTTTTTTTTTTTCTTTCGAGATAGGGTTTTTCTGTGTAGCCCTGGCTGTCCTGGAACTCACTCTGTAGATCAGGCTGGCCTCGAACTCAAAAATCCGCCTGCCTCTGCCTCCCAAGTGTTGGGATTAAAGGCGTGTGCCACCAGTGCCCACTGATTTCTTGCTACTTTTATAGAGGGATACCCTTCTGGAGGTCCTTACTCTGCTTCTTCTTCTACCTTCTTCCTTCCTTCCTTCCTTCCTTCCTTCCTTCCTTCCTTCCTTTCTTCCTTCCTTTCTTTCCTTTTGGTTTTTGTTTTTGTTTTGTTTTGTTTGAGACAGGGTTTCTCTGTATAGCCCTGGCTGTCCTGGAACTCACTCTGTAGATCAGGGTGGCCTCAAACTCAGAAATCCGCCTGCCTCTGCCTCCCAAGTGCTGGGATTAAAAGCATGCCCGGCTCTGCTGGCCTCTTTCTAATGAGACCAGCGTCCCTGGAACTTTCAAAGAATGATATTGTATATACTGTGTGTTCTTAGAAATGTCTCTTCTGGGCCTAGAGGGACAGCCCAGTAATTAAGAGCACTGGTTGCTTTTGCAGAGGATTGGTTCCCAGCCCTGATGTTGGTGACTCATAAACATTGCTAATTCTAGTTTCAGGGGATCTGACCTCTTCGGAACTGTGGAGACCAGCATACACATGCTGGCAAACACTCATACGTGTACAATAAAATCTTTAAAATGTGAAAAATATTTCCCTCCCAGACCATCAATTTTATTTAAAATCTGAAAACTATTAGAAAAGACTAGGCTGAGCTAAACTTGACCCTACCAACAACTACCAAACTATCGTTTTCACATAAAAATAAAAGGCAAGGCACAGCCTGGAAAATGCATCCAATTTGCAGATTTTTATTTGAACTGGAGTAGAGCTCAGTGGTAGGGCACTTGACCAATATATAAAGCTTGGAGTTCCAACCTCAGTGGGGTATGTGTGTATTTATATCTGTGTATATATCTGTGTGTGCATGTATGTATATATGTATGTGTACTATGTATCTATGCATCTATCTATCTATCTATCTATCTATCTATCTATCTATCTATCTATCTATCTATGATCCACATTTCTCTGTGAAGTCCTGGCTGTCCTGGAACTCCAGGCTGGCCTTGAACCCAGAGTTCTGCCTGCCTCTGCCTCACAAGTGCTGGGTTTAAAGGTGTGTGCTACCACTGCCCAGAGTTCAAATTCATGTATCTAGATATAACCCCAAATACTGTGGTTTTAGGAAGTGGAGGCTTTGTGGGTGGTTAGGTCTGGGATAAAGCACTCATAGATGTAGGTAGTTTTATCCCAAGCCCTCAGAGAGTTTCCTGTTTTTCACTCCTTCTGCCCACAGGATGCAAGCAGCCCTCTGATGTTTTCAACCTAGCAGGAGGTCCTCACTAGAACCTGACCACACTGGCACCAGGATCCTGCTTTTCCAAGCTCTAGAAAAGTGAGAAATCATTTCTGTTCTTTATAAGCCACTCAGGTATGCTGTTCTGTGGTAGCTACATGAGCTGATTAACCAATTGTCCTCTTGCTGAAGCTACAGCTGCTCAATGGCCCAGTTCCTCCAGTGAGTTTGGCTTCTTCTCTTTTCGTCTCCTTCAGGGCCTGAGGAGCTATCATGACACTGACACCAAGCTCCCAGTGCTCCCAGTAGTGTTAGCTCATCTGCATGCCGGGTCTTCCTCAACTCTTCTGTGCTCACTGCGGCTCCTCCTTCCTTGTGTGGTCAGCTACACAATTGAAATGGAGTTGAGAAACCCATAGTTAGGGCAGCCTTTCTGGAACCAGAGAGCTCTGAAGTCATCTCCTATCTTAGTCGCCTCTTTAGCTAGCAAAATTCCCCTCTTCCATTATCTCAGAAATGTCTTCTGCTAAAAGAGTGTTGTTACTGAGAGTGATAGGAGCCTTAGCTCTGTCTACCAGATCACACTTAGGGAAAGAGGGAAGAAAGAGAGAGACTTCCGGAAGCAACTGTATCACTCTTGTTGCTGTGTGTCGCGAGCAAGGGCCAATGGCACTTCCCGCTGGGAAGGATGGCGACAGAGCTCCTTCACTCAGGTGTTCGTACACTGGATTCCACCATGAGAAATACTTCAGGAGTGGTAAGAGAGGACTCAGCACACTGTTTAGGTTTTGAATGCTTTATGTCAGTTTCCAATACAACTACACACAGCATACAATATGTTATCAGAACTAAAATAATAAAGGCTATGACAATATAATAGCTAAACATTTCACTTCACTGCATATTGAATATATACGGCTTCACTCTACTGCCTACTAGGGGGTATACGACCTGACAGTGTCTCTGGAAGCAGGCTCAGCTATCTCTGAGGCAGGGCGTGTTGTTCTCGAGGAACCGAAAGTAGTTGGTATCCAGCAGGTCCAGCTATCTCTCAGCTGGAGGGCTATCCTTGACCACGAAGGAAATGTTTGACTGTAGATAATGTTTGACCACGAAGATTACTTGCTCTCGAAGTCTCGGGTGGTCTTGGATGGTCTCTGGTCATTGTGACAGAGTCTGGAGGCTCAGGAGGTTCACGTCAGCAGCCATGGCTACCAAGAGCGGGGGCGGGGGGAAGAGAGAGATGCTAGCTTGTCTCCTAGCTGCCTCTTTAAACTATTTTTGACATCACGCTGAAGCAGAGTTCAGATAACCACTTGCATCTGGTTATCTTCTCAAGTTGTTTACTTTTCTATGGAAAATTTCTGTACAAGTATATACTTCTAATATCTCTCATTTTGGCAAAACATCTTTCATATATTATTCTAGATAACTAATACATCAAAACAACTTACTGCAAATAACTTATTTCAAAACAACTTCCAAGCATTTCCTATTACAAGGTGGAGCAAGTCTTGCGGTAGGCCTGCTCCTTACACCGTGATAGGATATCCTGTCAAAAAGCAACTTAGATGAGAAGAAGGTTTATTCTGGCTTGCAGTTCTGCATGGGATATAGTCCATCATGGTGGGAAGGGCGGGGCAGCAAGAACTCAAGGGTTCCCTGGGAAACCGGAAGCAGATGCATCCCATTTCATCAGCACCCAGGAAGTAGGAAGTGGGGTGGGGCAGTTAGTCAGACTATAAAGTCTGAGAGCCCACTGCTAGTGACATACCTCCTCCAGCATTCCTCTGCCTCCTAAAGATTCTATAACCACAACTGGGGAATGGCATTTGATCCTTGTGTGTGTGTGAGTGTGTGTGTGGGGGGAGACAGCATTTTTCATTCAAACCACCAAAGTAGTTTTACATTGAAAGCATAATTTTGGGCTGGTGAGATGGCTCAGCGAGGAAGAGCACCGACTGCTCTTCGGAAGGTCATGAGTTCAAATCCCAGCAACCACATGGTGGCTCACAACCACCCATAATGAGATCTGATGCCCTCTTCTGGTGTGTCTGAAGACAGCTACAGTGTACTTGTAATAAATAAATAAATAAATCTTTAAAAAAAAAAAAGAAAAAAGAAAAAGGAAAGCATAATTTTGGGCCAGTTCCCTTAGGATTATTGGTTTCTTAGCATCATCCCTAGACAGAGGGATTGAATAATTCTTTTAGGACTAATTAATTACCAATGTGTAAATGATCACATCTGCCCTTGTGCCTCTTGTTGACTTACTAGCTTCCCTGCCATGGCTGAACCATGGAAAAAGATGTGACAGGAAACACTTAACAGAGCTGGTTAATAGCCGTCATTAACGTCTCCGAGAGAACCATGGGTGCAGGGATGTAGGAACAACTGGCTGGAAAAGATGCGGGCCTTTGCCAGCTTTGCTCCATCCTCTTGTTGGCAAGCATGAATTTGACCATCACATCTGAACCCTGAAGGGACCGATCATTCATGAAAGAGGATTTAAAATTCTCTACAGTTCCTTGGAGAGTCCTCAAAGAATTCCTGGGAATTAATATACCTGCTTATTTATTCAACAAATATCCACTGACTGTTAGCCAGATGTCTGGCACTGGATTGGATGTGATCCTTGGGGAGGTTGATCTGCCAAGTTTCTGCTATCGCTACTTCTACCAGAGCGTCTCTGTCAGCATCTGTGTTATAGCTGAGCCCTTTGTAAAAGCACTCTGCTGCTCAAGGAAAGCTGGGAATCTGATGGAGCATAAGGGTTGCCTCAATTTAAATTTTTTTTTTTTTTATTAAAGCAGGCCTATTTTGAGGCTATGATCTAATAGAGGTAAGTGAATCATACGTTATCAGCACATTGATGGACATATAATGGAATCTGTGCTGGTCATGGTAGTCTGTAATAAATGATCCCCCCAAAATCAGCAATCATGAAAGATTAATCTCCTGCTTATTGCTGTGGTTTATAAATAGTTGTTAGTGCTGAAACTCAAGTGTGAATTCAGTTGCCATTGTTAACAGTGTGGAAACACTTTTAAACAGCATGGTTGGTGGTCAGTCACCCCAGCATCAACCCCCTTTAGCTTGGTTAGTGGTTGCTTATATATCTTTCTGCTATAGACAGCATGCATCTCCCTTCCCCAGGTAGAGACTGAGATCTCCTGTGATATGGAGACAATCATGGTTTACAGTTTATTGGAGATCAGTCTATGGAGCTGGGATGTAGCACAGCTGGAAGAGCATTCGAGTGAAGAAAAGCATCCTAAAACCACAAGGAGGGAAGAAACGTGGCACACTTAAACACAAGATAAGAAAATAGGAGGAAAATGATCCCTTTAATGAAGTATGCATCAGGCGTCCCCAAGCCTCTTCCTCCATGCGGCTGCCCATCCGCTTGCTGAGCTTTAACACAGAAAGCTAGAGCGTTCTGTCTTTCCATCTCCCCACTCTATACCCTGTCCAAACCTAAGCTTGCTGTGTGGACAACCTGGGCATTTTCCATGTCTCTGAGAACTGCCTCATCCATCTCTAGAAATACAGCTGCCTTCCGGCTTTCATTTCTGCCTATGCCTTGACTCCTACTTCAGAAAGCAGTGACTTTTTTTCTCTTCTTTTTCCATCTCTCTCCTCCCAGCAGTTGAAATCCCAATTTGTCTGTTCTGTTATTTCCTCTCTGAAATGCTAAAAAAAAAATTGTCCTCTTGTTAAAAAAAAAAAAAAAGAGGCAGAGCCCTTAAACAGTAATGATATTGTGTGTGCATGCATGTCTTGCACACACGTACATGTGTTTGTTCAAAAGTGTGTGTGCATGCTGTGTGGGTTCTACCTTCATGCCATTATTTGGAAAATCAAAGTAGCTCATTAGAAAGCGAGGGGCTGCTGAGATGGTTCAGTTGTTAAAGCCAGGACTTGAATTCATGCAAGCACTGGGACCAGAGCTCAACTCCAGAATTCACATAAAAATGCTGGCTGTGGTGGCCAAGTTCTGAAAAGGTAGAGATGGGAATCCTGTGACTGAGTGAACACATCTGAGTGCCTGTGGAAAAACGTAAGTTGACCTGAGGCCTCAATTCACTTAGACACACATGTGCACCTGCACATGCACTTGGACACACACCGCACACATATACATTCACACAGACACATACCACACACATACATACCACACATTCATACCAGACACACACACCACACACATACCACACACATATACATGCACACACATACATACCACACACAGACAGCACACATACACTACATCATACAGCAAAAATAAACACTAGATAAAGTTGAAGCAGGAGGAGGAGAAGGACGAAGAGGAGGAGAAGGCTGTGGCAGCAATGGCAGTGGTAAATCTGGCCTCTCATACTCTGCATATGCTTGCCCATCCTTCCACCATGGGATGACACAGCTCAAAGGCTTGCACCATTTGCAGCCCCTGATCTTGGAATTCCCATTCTCCAAACCATGACCTGAAGGCATAATTCATAGCATTCTCTCCTCTCAACAGAAATCGACTGATGACTCCCATGTCCACCATGCTGCTTCTGGGACTCCATTCTGTCCTAGTCAACTCTGGGACTCAGTTAGGACCATCTGCAGTTGTAGACAGTGGGCAGGGAGGAGGACATGGTGAACCTTGCTCTTACAGCTTCTGCCTGGAAGTTCCATGTGACCCTGGATAAGAAAGCGGCTTTCCAATGCTACCGGCACATGGACACATAGCCTTCCTGGAGGGAGCAGCAGCAGATATTTGGGAATGATAATGGAAAGACCAAAAGCACTTAGTAAATGTTTGCTGATTGAATATACCTATGCAGTAAGTAATCACATCCAGTGTGCTATCTGGTATCTACATACCACACTCCCAGAAGCCCATAATCACAAAAACCTAAAATAAACTTGAAATACAGATTTTTTTTAGCTTTTATTGCATTATGATGAGAAAAGATACATGATTTCAATTTATCTGAATTTGTTAACATTTAAAAACATATTTTAAGTAAATAGAATTAAACCACATTCTTGTTTCCCTTTTGTACCCCCACTCCTCCCAGAGGCCCCCCTTCAATAACTACAATATCTTTTTTGTCATATTCCTTAAAATTTATGAAATATTATAACAATACAAATGAGTATTATAAAAATTATTTGATATAAAACAACAATCAATTGAACAGCCTTATGTAGATGCTTGTCTACAGCAATACTGAAAATACATGTTTTTCTCAATATAAATTTTAAATAACTCAAACATATTAACTGTATATTTCAAAATAATACATCACTACTAGTATTTTTTTAAATGAACATAAATGTATAAAGTCTTTTTGCTTGTTTGTTTGTTTTGTATTTAGTAGAGTTTAAAATCTTGGCTCTTACTGTGGTACAAGCCCAAAATAAGAACAATTTTTAGACAATGGATTTCACTGTAATAAGGCTGTACTTCAATGACAATGTACATTCAATGACTCTCACATCACCAAAGGATTTTACCTCCATCGTAGCTAAGCTGAGAGTTGACAGTTCTGCTGAGCCAAGGAATGAATTATAGGCACGATTTCTGGATACAGACTTCCTGCTATGGTCAAAGCTATTTGACTTGAGTGAGTGACTTTATTCTCAGCCCACAGAGAACAGGTTACGTTCATTTAAGAAATGGTGTGCGTATTAAGATGGTCTATCCATAAAGTCATTCACCAACTGTTTCAATGAACAATGGTTCTGTTTGGAGGGTGGCACAGACATTAGGTGAGGGTAAGAATCTGGTACATTAGCTGTGATAATTTGGAAAAGCATTCATCTCAAAGAAAGAGTAACTTATAAAGTCCTCTTCTTCAAACTTGATACAAGAACTACAAATGTCAAGCAAAGCATTCAGTCTCATTCTTTGTTGTTCTCTTATAAGCAACCTCCCTAGTTAATCGACTATGTTTCTTTTGGGTATATATATACCTTTGAAATATATAAGCTGTTCTGAAAACCATAGTATAGTGTAAAAACATGAAATAAACAATACTACTAATAGAGAAGCTGAGGTAGGAGAAGCAAGATTTCAAGACCCTTATGTTGTACACAGCAAGACACTGTCACAAACAAGCTGAAAGTGTATATA
This sequence comes from Mastomys coucha, assembly GCF_008632895.1. Taxonomy (NCBI): domain Eukaryota; kingdom Metazoa; phylum Chordata; class Mammalia; order Rodentia; family Muridae; genus Mastomys; species Mastomys coucha. Next base: position 87,863,597 of record NW_022196894.1, read on the forward strand.
GATTGTACAATACTAGATCTATTTCTCCAATTACCAAATTAGAGAGACCATCAGATGACAACAAATTTCTAATTCCTCATATGTTTTGGATTTCAATCGATTAGGATATGTTGGCAATATTATTTTTTATATTAAGATATTAAGAAAAAGTAATTGTTACTTC
>NW_022196894.1:87864808-87880846 GCF_008632895.1 Mastomys coucha
ATTGGGTTCTGATGATGCCAAGTGACCTTGGTTTGTATTGTTTATTTTCTTATGCTTGCCCCCCACCAACTGGTTATCTCTAGTGCTACCTGTCCTTGCTAAATCTTACTGGAGCCTGTCCTTCCTGTTATCCTGGTTGTGTCAGAACTCCTCAGAGTCAAGCTGTCTCTGGGATCCTGTGATTGTGGGATCCTGTGACCCTGGGCTTGTTAGATCACCTGGGAGTGCAGCAGCTTCCTCTGGGTGTTGTGGGACTGGCTGCAGAGCCTGGGCCCAAGGGTGTTGTGGGACTGGCTGCAGAGCCTGGGCCCAAGGTCTGCTCAGGACACCAGCCCAGAGAGACCTGAAGGAACCCGAGCCACTCTGCTGGCAGAGTTCCTGTGTGCCTGGTCCCTCAGGTCCCAGTTACTCTGGGTGTTGGGACAGATGTTGTGTCCTCCTCACCTCTGATCCTGAGTGTGTCCAAGTGCCTGAGAGTGGCGCTTCCTCTGGGTTTTGTGGGACTGGCTGCAGAGCTTGCGCCCAAGGTCTGCTCAGGACACCAGCCCCGAAATGCAGATTTTCTTTTCTTTTTTTCTTTTTTTTTTTTGTATCACATCTAAGTCACAACTACTTAAAACATTCTCCACCACTGGGTAAGAAGACCCCAGCCTACATTTTCCATCCCTATATCCATTATGCTCTTTTGAAATGTATAAGAAAATGTTAGAAAGAGAGAAGTCTGGATTACAAAGAAATGCACATCAGCAGAAAGCCAGGCTGTAACTCCCCCAGGAATGGAAGAGCTTAGTTCCAGAGCCAGGCTGTATCAAACAGGGCTTTAACAGTAATCTGGAGCCATCCTATGTAAAAGAAACTTGAGGCCAGCAGGAAGCCTCAAGGGGACTGTGGAGTGGGAAGGAATGAAATGGATTCCAGACTGCCGGGAGGATTTTCTTGATTGAAACAAGACCAACTTACAGAACTGCACTCTGTGTGAGCCTATAATTCCCCAGTTTTCTGAAGAAGAAAAAAAAAGCATAAAAGCAAGCATAGAGAATTTTTGGAGTAGCTGGGCTGCATAGAGGAAAGCTGTTTTTCTGTTGAAAGAGAGACCTAATCTATGGATGGAGCCATGTAGTGGGAGAGGTAGGAACTGCACAAGGGACTCACCTCACAGACTGGACATTCAACCTGCTGCTCAACGCTGGATCCAAGAGGCCACACACTATCCTCTGGACTCTCTTGTCTGTTTCTGTTTGGTTTATTCTACAGGCTGAGTTGCCCTCACAGTTGTTCTTCCCTAAGGCCTTGACTCTGAAGCCTTATGTCTTCCTTGGCTGAGCTTTCACAGGCACCCACAAGAGAGCTGAGTTTTCCCCTTATTGCTTGTCTGAGCTGCCTCTGCCCTTTGCAGCTGACAGGTCTCCTTGTGTGTTCCTCCAAGGTCTTCTGGCTTTGGTTCTGTGCATGGACAGCTAGTGACCAGCTAGCAGGTCTGTACATCCTTCTGCAGCGGGTCACCATGAGCAGGACTCAGCCAGCCAGCACCACTGTCTTTCTAGACTCTGTTATCCCAAGAGTTGACAAATGTCATTGCACCTTCCATCTTAGTCCTTTCCATTGAACTCCCCCCCCACCCCAGGCCACTACTGGTGACCTTCAGCAATGGAGTGACAATGGCTGCCATTGCCCAACTTTCCTATCATATCTTCCCTTTTCCCACCAGACTATAGACGAGCCAACTGAAGGTAAAACATCATTAGATCTTTCTCCTTGTTTCATCTGATTTCTCCTAATACCATGTAAGCTGCTGGCTGTCTCCACTATGCAAAGGATTGTGAGAACATGGAAAGGGGCATGGAGAGATACAAGAACTGTCATAGGAGGTGGGAGGGAAGACTGAGCAGGAACGTTCTTGACTAATGTGCAGTACTAAGAAGGCTGGCTCTTCGAAAAGCCAGGGCGTCCCTGGGCCGATGCTGGCAGCCAGAGGCTCCTGTTTCTGGGTAGGACCAACCACAGAATTTGCAAGGGTCAACAAGAAAGAAACACTTAGGGTTTGTACTGGCTGGTTTTGTGTGTCAACTTGACACAGACTGGAGTTATCACAGAGAAGGGAGCTTCAGTTGGGGAAGTGCCTCCATGAGATCCAGCTGTGGAGCATTTTCTCAATTAGTGATCAAGGGGGTGGGGCCCCTTGTGGGTGGTGTCATCCCTGGGCTGGAAGTCTTGGGTTCTATAAGAGAGCAGGCTGAGCAAGCCAGGGGAAGCAAGCCAGTAAGAAACATCTCTCCATGGCCTCTGCACCAGCTCCTGCTTCCTGACCTGCTTGAGTTCGAGTCCTGACTTCCTCTGGTGATCAACAGCAATGTGGAAGTAAGCTCAATAAACCCTTTCCTCCCCAACTTGCTTCTTGGTCATGATGTTTGTGCAGGAAATAGAAACCCTGATTAAGACGGGGTTTCTCATTAAAAAATTATGAATATTTTCAAGACATCAGTGTCAGATTTTCACTCAACAAAACTCAAGCAGCCTTGTGAGCGCAGGACCTCGTGTGGGTCCTGTGAGAGCTTGTGAGACTGACAGTCTGAGCCTTTATGGGCATGAGGCTGGGTGTGAGCTGTGGAAGTGTGGCACTGTGCTGAGTAGTAGGCCGGGTAGTGTGACCTCAGTGACACACTGATAGGTCTCAGAGTGTCCAGCAGTCAGGCTTGTTAGACTCTCTGAAGTTGGTCTCCAGAGCACTTTCTCAAGGTCCCCAGGCCTGGGACAAGTTTTATATGTGTGGTTTTGCTGAATTTAAATGTTATTCTCTATTGCTAGTCCACAGGGTTGTTGTTGTTGTTGTTATGCATGGTGTGTGTGTGTGTGTTTGTGTGTGCTTGTGTGTGTTAGAGAGACAGACAGATAGGGTTACAGAGGTAGAGAGACGGAGAGATAGAGATAGAAACATACCTAGCTAGCTAGGTGGGTAGGTAGACAGACGGCAGGGTGACAGAGGTAGAGAGATACAGAGAGAGATAAAATAGATAGATAGATAGTAGATAGATAGATAGATAGATAGATAGATAGATAGATAGATGGGTAGACAGAGAGTTAGAGGTCAGAGGGCAACCTCAATTATGAGCCCTTGCCCTTCTCTTAGTTTGAGACAGGGTCTTTCTGTTGTTCAGTGCTGTATATGCCAGGCTATCCCATCTATAAACATCTAGGGATGCTCTTGTCTCCACCTCCCATCTCCATGTGGGCACATACTGGGGTTACAGGTGTGCTGTGGACTGCATCTGACTTCGCACAGATTACAGAGAACTCACTCCTCAGACTTAGGCAGGAAGCGCTTCACTTGAGCCACCTCCCAGCCTTATCTGGTGCATTTTTTAAAATAATGTTTGCTTTAATCCTCAAACATGGAATTGATTTGTATTAGTGGTATGGTATGGCAATTGATTCAGCATTTACCCTTGGTTGTTAACCAAATGGCCTAACATCATTTATTGGATGGCTATTTTTCCCTTCCAATTCACTGTATCAAAGGTCCCATGTAAATACACAACAGGAAGATAGTGGGGCTTTTGCCCAAAGAAGAGATACTGTGCTCACATTTTATCAAAAGCACTGGGAAGGATTGGAAGAGAGATGTCTTAAAATGGCTTTCATGATGCCTAAACCACATATAAAAACAGCGTATTGGAGTTAGATTTTCTTTAGAGAGAGTTATGGTGAACTCTAAGTTCTCCCATCTCCAAGTGGTGGCTTCTTGCTTGCCTTCCATCTCAGGTTTAAGGAAAGAGGCTCCACACAGGACAGAGAGCCACTGCTCCTAGCCTACAGTGGTGGTGCTGTCTGGTGTCTACATGCTAGACACACATCAAATTTGGAGCAGTGATGGCTCAGTGGGTAAGACCTGCATAAAACACTGGATGTGGCTGTGTGGTCATGTGACTACAGTTCTGGAGGACAGGAAAAGGGACAGGAGCATCACTGGACAGCCAGCCAAGCTGAAAGTAGCTCTGGGTTCAACAAGAGATTTCAATCCAGGGCATTAAAATGGAGAACCACAGAGGAAGGCATCTAGCATCCTCCCCTGGCCTCTGAATGCATATTCATGGGGTGCCTGCACCTTCATGCACAGACATAGATCTATACATACATGTGTGCATGTACACACACAGACACACACACACACACACACACACACAATGAAAGAGAGAGAGAGGGAGAGAGAGACACACACGCAGGCAGAAAGAGACAGAGAGAGCAAGCAAGCGTGAAAGAGACAGACACACACATACAGAGAGGCAGAGAGACAGAAAGAGAGAGGCAGAGAGAGACACACAGACAGACACGCACACAGAGGCAGAGAGATACAGAGAGAGGCAGAAAGAGACAGAGCAAGAGGGAGAGAGGCAGAGAGATAGAGAGTCAGAGACAGACAGACAGACAGACACAGAGCCAGAGAGAGAGAGCAGAGAGAGAGGGGAGCCACTCAAATCCAAGTGTTCAAGATGCTCTATGGTTCTCCATTGCCAGGGGAGGTAACTGAAATCCCAGTTGCCCCTGTGCCCTCTCCAAGAGTGCCTTCCGCATTCTCTCCCTGCCGTGGGCCTCACAGGGCCCTCACAGTAGCAACCACCTAGATCCCTGTTCTCAGATGCCCCTGAGCTGAGGAAGAATGAGAAGAGACTGGAGCATCTACCCAGTTGGCTGTCTCTGCTTGTGGCCACTGGTCCTGAACTCAGGTAATCTCCCTTCTGATTTCTCCAAAGATGCAGAACTTCCCAGAACTCGGGCCAGCCCCAGAGGACTGAAGCTGCGCCCCACTTCTAGGAGCAGTCCCCACTTAACTGTCTCATCTTCGCTTTCCCTTCTTTTTCCAGTGAGAAGGAACTCCATGGGATGCTCTAGCGCCTTTCACAAGACGGTACTTTGGCTTCTCCTGTTAACCGTAATTCTGACTGTTTATTGTGGAGGCATTAGGAACGAGAAGCATACCTCAGAAAAGAGAGGCTTGCTGCAGAAAACCTGGAGGGTTTCCTCTCACACAATTCCTAGGCCCAGAGCTTAAAATATATCTCTGTGCCCCAAGCCAGGGACTCTCACATTGATGTCCAAGGCACACCTTCTCCTTTCATTATACTTCTGTACATCCAAAAGCCCTTCTTTATCACAGCTATTTCTATTACCTGGATTTGAACCCAGAACCCTTTGCATGTTAGGCCAGCACCGTGTCACTCAGAATGTCCTAAGCCTTTTTATTGCCTGTGTCCAGTAGAACTCACAGTCTCCCTCTGCCAGCATGTCCCTAAGCCCCGCTCCACCCTATACTCTGCCCCTCCTTCAGTCATGCTCCTGTGGTCAGGGCACCGGCCGCATCTGACTCCCTGAACTCTCAGCCCACAGTCACTTATATCTGCTTCCCTGTTCCTCCCCAGTGTAAGCTCAATGCGGCCCTCTGAAACCCACATGCCCAAACCTCCACTTTGATGTGATGATGCGATCGTTTATAAGATGGGCAGGTTGCTGGACGTGATTGAGTCATAGAGCAGCCCTTAAGGGCGTAGTGGCCTCACCAGGAAGACCGTGGAGGTCCCTCAGTGCCCCGGAGACAGAGAAGCAGCGTCATTCATGAAACAGGAAGGAGGCCCGCATAGACACTTCGCTGACTCTGCAGTCTTGGACATCAGCCTCCAGGGCTGGGAGAGAGAAACACCTGCAGCTCCAGCCATCTGCACCGCGTGCTTCTGTTACAGCTGCTCACCCTTTCCTATTGTCTTCTCTTCCCACATCAACTCTGCCTTCAAGGCTCTCCGTTTAACTTCCAGCGCCGCACCAAGTCTTTCCGTCCGTCTCAGCACCCCTCTGCTATGGATGGTACTCTCCAAAGGACCTTCGTTACTTCTCCGTGTGTGAGATTTTGAGGGCTACCTGGTTTTACTGCTATCAAGGAAGCCAGCATTGTGTTTTCATTTGTTTGCTAATGCTATATTATAAAAACCTTGCAAAAAAAAATTCCACAGGGAAACTAACCAGACCCCAAGTTGACGCATCTCATTGAACGTCTATGCAGTTAGAGTAGCCATTCTGAACTGTGGAGATTCACATTGTGTTTTGTGGGTTTTATATTATTATTGAATGCACTTATTCATGACCAAAAAAGGAAAAATCCATAACATGGTCAAAACTAGAAAAAACATTAGTTTTATATCCTCCTTGGTGACTCCAGTACATTGTCTACAATCAGTCTTTGCTCATGACCCACTGTACTGTATTCTCATATACATTTCTTCACACACACACACACACACACACACACACACACACACACACGCACACGCACACGCACACGCACACATGCGCATGCACGAATGCACACACACACACACATGCACGCGCACACACACACATGCACATACACGCACATGAGACTAGGGTCCACATACATGGAGGAACATGCAGTTTTTTCCTTTTTGAAACTGTTACCTCACTTAATGTCCATTCCTTATGTTGGGGTTACAGCTATGCAGGGGCACATTCAGCCTTTACGTGGGTTCTAGGAACCCTTATGCTTGTACTGCAGGCACTTTATCCACTGAGCCCTGGCCCCTGCCCTCCCAAGCCCTTTTGGTATCTGATGATCTTGTAGTATTTTTGTACTTTTTGTTGTCTCTAGTGTGTTTCCTACTACTACATGTGGTTCTGTTATCTTTGCTGTGTAAAAGCCTCTCAAGCTTAGTGGCAAGTGACAGCAATCGCTTCATTATAACTGTATAGTCTATGAGTGAGGCATTCTGAGAGGGTGCCGTAAGTGTTAGCCGCTGTTCTGTTGCTGTGATAAAATACCATGGTCAAAAGCAACTTAAGGAAATGTTTCCTTTGGCTCACAGTTCTGGATGGCTAAATGTCCATAATGGTAAATGGCATGATGGCAGAAGCAGGAAGCCGGGAACCACATGTCAGTTACACACAGAACACACAGGCACACACACATGCACTCACCCATATACACATACACACAGCAGGGGCAGGAAACTGACGGACCACATCTCAACTGCAGAGGAGACACATATGCACATACATGCACACATGCACATGCCCATACACACAAGTGCACACACACAGCAGGAGTAGGAAGCTGAGGGACTATATCTCAACTGCACACAGTACACACACATGTTCACACACATTCACACATGCATGCATGCACACATACACAGAGGGAAAGAGAAAGGGAGAGGGAGAGAGAGCAAGAGGAAGAGGGAAAAGGAGAGAGGGAGAGGGAGAGAGAGAGAGAGAAGGAAAGGGAGTGAGGGAGGGAGAGAGAAAGGGAGGGAGAGAGAGCAAAAGAGAGAGAGCTGGAAATGCAAAAGGCTATAAAGCCTGCACCCCACAAAGCTACATCTCCTAAAGGTTCCATATCCTCCCCACAAAAGTGCCACCAACTGGGGACCAAGTGTTTAAACACACGAGTCTATGGAGTTCTATTCAAACACAACACTATGCCATCTCCCTCTCAGTTACTGAGGCAGAAGAGCTTGAGCCACAGGAACCACTTCCAAGGTGCACCTTGCCTGAGGCCTCCGGAATCCAGGTTGAGCAGGCTGAGTGCTTACACTTGGGCCTCATAAAGGGTGAGTCAATTTAGAAAGCACATCCTGAGGTTGCAGGAGCCATTTCTTCATATTCCAAGAGATCCTGGTGGGAGAGGCTGTCTTTCCCAGCCCCATGTCAACCGTCACACTACATCACCTCTCTGAGCTCTGTTGGTTAAGTCGTCACCTATCCATACTCACAAGGAAGGGACATGGCCTTCTCAGGTCGAACCTCCGACTCAGCACAGTCAGCTCCACAGATGGAGTGCAGCTGAGTACACGAACATTGACCAACCTGGCAGAGCAAATACCTCTGCCTTCCACAGTTAACTCATGATCGCTTCTTTAATGTATTTCTGTTACTTTTGGTGCATACAACACGTTATTTTAACCCAATGACTACTCCTAGAAAGTACTATTAGGATTATAATATTATCTTCTTAGGATGACAGCTTTCGATATCCACAAATATTCTTGTGCTTTGCAACGTGGCTGCGTGGTCACGCATTCTGCCAAACAGTGTACTGCGCTCACTGGGTCTCATAGTGGTGACTACTGGATCCTTCCTATCTTCCCTTATCAGTAGGACACACTTTCCAAGGCTTTCAGGAGATGCCTGAAGCCACATGTAACCTAAAACTCTGTATGTAACCCAAGGGTTTGACATCAAACACCAATAAAATAAAACATGCCAGGCTTATATCAGACCGTTGTAAAAATCTACTGTAAGAAATGTTATGTGAAAGTGGTCTCCAGCAGATTGTCCTGTGCTCAAGCTCCATGATGCCTGCAGCAGGAGATGTGCTCACGTGAGTGGCTCTGGCAGGGCAGGGGGATTCGAGGTCTGGCTGCCCTGTCTAACTGCAACGGAGGATGATCTGGATCCATTTTCCATTTAACGCCCTCACACTGTCGAGGGCTGTGGCTGGCTGTCAGAGAGGGTGACCTGCACAGAAACCAGTTCTTTCCATCCCCAACATTAGAAACCCACAACTGGTTGAATCTGTGGGTGCAGAACCCATGGCCACACAGGTGTTAACTTCATATTAGATATTTTTATTAGTGAATATTTGGGGGATGATTAAGATATATTTATTGAAATGTCTTCCCATTTCCTCTTTTTCTTCCTTCGTTCCCCCCTCCCCTTCCCTTCTGTTATGGTTTATATATGCTTGGCCCAGAGAGTGGCACAATTAGAAGGTATGGTCCTTTTGGAGTAGGTTTGTCACTGTGGGTATGGGCTTTAAGACCCTTATCCTAGCTGCCTGGAAGTCAGTATTCTGCTAGCAGCCTTCAGATGAAGATGTAGAACTCTCAGCTCCTCCTGCACCATGCTTGCCTGGATGCTGCCATGTTCCTGCCTTGATGGTAATGGACTGAGCCTCTGAACCTGTAAGCCAGCCCCAATCAAATATTGTCCTTAGAAGAGTTGCCTTGGTCATGGCATCTGTTCACAGCAGTAAAACCCTAAGACACTTTCTGATTTTATTTCTTGACAGGGCCTCATGTAGCCCAGGCTGGCCTTAAACTTGCCGTGTAGCTCAGGCTATCCTTGAACTCCTGTAAACACTGAGATTATAGGCATGTGCCACTATGCATGTCACATTTCCTTTTACTTCCTCTTAAGATGTTTTTATTACCATGTATTAATCATACATAATTGTTTCATTGTGACATTTTCATACACATACATAATGTGTTTTGATAATATTCACCATACCCTGTGTCCCTCTCTTGCCTCCTTCCCATCTATTGATCTCTGTCCTCTTCCCAGACAGGTCCCCATCTGCCTTCATGAGGTTTGTGTGTGCGAGTGTATTCATATGTGTGCATGCGTATGTGTGTGTGCATGTGTGTGCATATGTGTGTATGTGCCTGCATGTGGTGCATGTATGTGCATGTGTGTATGCATGTGTACATATGTGTGTATGTGCCTGCATGTGGTACATGTGTGTGTATATGTCTGCATGTGGTGCATGTATATGTGTGTATGTGTGTGCGCATGTGTTTGTGCATGTGTGTGCATACGTGTATGTAGATGTGTGTGCATGTGTGTGTGTTTCTGATGACACTGTGCTTCATCAGGGTTTAGAATTGTTTACAGGAGTGTGGTGAGAGCTTGTTCACAAAAGTGTGACCACTGGTGGGTTGCTCTGTCACTGAAGAAAATGGCATGGATACTGCCTTTTGGTGTATAAATCTTTGCATGTTTAGAATAAAATTTGATTTTGTTGCTGTTACTTCACGGTAATAGGAATAAAACCAAGGCCTTGCTCATGCCAGGCAGTTTCTGCCACTAAGACTCTACCCTGCTCCTCACACATTCACAGGGATTCTTTCAAGTATAAATTCCTAGAACTAAAACTGCTGGATTAAAAGAGAACACATTTACAAGATTTTATATATATAAAATCTTATATACATATCTCACAATATGTTTTTTTTTCAATTCTAAAGAACCAAAACTGAACATTCTACAGTGTTCTTGTTCTTCTCATAGATCTTAAATTTAACTTATTTTCTTTTAAAAAAATCAGGAATAAATGTGTTCTTCCTTCTAAATATTTACCTTTATGATTTTAGCTTTGTTATAGTTGACATTTCAATAAGATCAGTGCAACTGAAAAGACATATCAGAAGCATTTCTAAAAATATCCCATCACTATGAAAGTGTTCAGATTTGAAAAGGAAGTGTGCCCATAGGAATTGAATCCCACTGCAAACCGATTCGTCTCAGTTTCGAGGAGTGAAGAACATTGTGTGGCAAGAGTCGTGACAGCTGCATGGCACCCCAACTTACAAACTCAGTTGAACAAAAACCAAACAGAGGAAAAAAATTAAAGTTTTAGTTTCGATGTGATACCATGCTGTATACCTTAAAATAAGACCATGTTCTGTAAGCCTTTAACAATTTTACAAAAATGTTTTCTGAATTCCTGACTTTTAAAAGTTAGTTTTATTTAACTGTTGCAGGTGTTTTGTCTGCATGCGTGTCTGTGTACCGTATGCATATGCATGCCTAGTGCTGCAGGGGGCCAGAACGCAAGGGTTGAAGTTCTGACAGTTATGAGCCAACACATAAGTGCTGGGAATTGAACCCATGACCTCTGGAAGATCAGCCAGTGCTCTTAACCACAAAGCCAACCTTTGAGGGACTATTCTGCCTGCTATGGTTTGACTGTGGCTTAGTGTGATCCCAGAGACTCATGTGATTGCATCTTGGCCTCTAGTATCTCACTGTGTACATGGTGGTCACTGTAAAAGGTGCTATCCCATGGGAGGGAGTTAGTGGGCTGGTTACTTTTATGTCAACTTGACACAAACTAGAGTTATCTGCGAGGAGGGAGCCTCAACTGAGAAAATGCCTCCAGAAGATTGGTCTGCAGGCAATAGGGGCATTATCTTAATTAGTGATTGATGGGAGGGTCCAGCTTGTGGTGAATGAAGACACCCCTCTGGTGGTCCTGGGTTCTGTGATAAAGCAGGCTGAACAAGCCATGGCGAGCAAGCACTCCCCTTTGGCCTCTGCATCAGCTCCTACCTTCAGGTTCCCGCCCTGTTCGAGTTTCTGTTCTGAATTCCTTTGCTGATGGACTGGGATGTGGAAGTGTAGGCCATATAAGGCCGTTCCTCCCCAGGTGGCTTTGGTCAAGGTGTTTCAGCACAGCAATAGCAACCCTGACTAAGGCATTGGTCCTGATTAGTTTCCGTGAAAGAATATTGTTACAAAACACAATGAGCCTGGCTTCTGGACCTTGACAGCTTGCTTCCTGTCTTGCCAGCACACTGCTGTGTCTTCCCATTATGGGAACCCCAATCACAACGGTCACCTCGCTTATTATGATGTAACAAAATGGCCCTGCCTAGAGGTGGAACTGATACCATCTAGTCTTGGAGACTAAACTCTGAGTCAAATAACTGTTTTTCTTTAATAAGGAACAGTGTCATGATATTTTGTTATGGCAACAGGAAACTAAGATATCATGTCTTGCCATTTTGCACCACTTTGGTTATATTGACAATGGGTACTGACATACGAATTAATTTGAGTTTTCTCATTGAAGTTTCAAGGAAAAGAAGCATGATTGCAGAGTATAAATAAAAAAATCTTGCACTTATAATGTATAGTTAGCCTCTCCCTGAATTTGTTTTCAATGTGACATGCTTAAAAGTTGCACATTTTGGGTCAGCAGAGGTGGTCCAGTGGGTAAAAGTGCTTTTCTCCATGCCCGATGAACTGAGTTCAGTTTCCGGAATGCACATGTTGGCAAAGAACCAACTCCGTCCAGTTGTCCTCTGACTTCCACACACATGTTTAGCATGTATGCACCCCCACACACCTGCACCTGCATGCACAAAATGAGTATGTAAAGTGTAACTAGAAAGTTGCACATTCTGCATGTGATTTCATAATAGTAAATCACATACTTAGTTTGTTTGGTGTGATGTCTACCTTCTTTAACAATATGAGGCCAGTGACATATACAACATCTACTTATGTAAGGCTGGCATAGTGTTGTATACCTGTTGTCATAGCTCACAGGACCTTAAGGCAAAGGGATCACTAGTTTGAGGCCTCCCTAGGCTATATGTAAGACTCTGTCTCAAAACTCCAACCAGCTAGGGGCTAGAAACATGGCTTAGTGGTTAAAAACATATAGTACTCTTCTATAAGGACCAAACTCAGTTCCCAGCACAGGATCAGGCACCCCATAGTTGACTGTAACTCCAGCTCTAGGGGACTCAGTGCCCTCTTCTAGACTCCCAGGGTATCCTGCCCTCATGTATACATACCTACACACAGGCACACACATATACACACAGTTACAAATAAGATAAATATAAAGAATTTAACCAACAAAGCAAATATACCCTATGTATCTATATATCGCTATATAGCACTGTATGTGTATATATGTACATATATAATATATATGTGTACATAATACTTACATATGTATGTGTATGTGTGTGTATTTACACAACTACCTACTTTTTTTTTTTTTTTTTTTTTTTTTTTTTTTTGAGACAGGGTTTCTCTGTATAGCCCTGGCTGTCCTGGAACTCACTCTGTAGACCAGGCTGGCCTCCAACTCAGAAATCCACCTGCCTCTGCCTCCCAAGTGCTGGGATGAAAGGCGTGCGCCATCACTGCCCGGCAACTCCTTACTTTCTTAGAGTATGGCAATGAAATACAATACCAAAGGATCCAAGTGATTAGACTGAAAGCAAATTTATTTATATTACTTTTTTTTTTAAGCAGTGCAGCAGCAGCAGATTGCTGTCCAAGAACAGAATTCATCTTCAGTGACACGGCCATTGTTAGTAACTATCACTAAGTTAATGGCCACTTGTGGAATTCAAGCTCCTGTCCTTCCACTATCTCCTTTGCCTGTGTCCATTAAGTGAGATATCACTGTGAGAGATTGTGATTGAGTTCTGGAATGGGTGCTAGGACAGAGTCCCGGCTGGCCTCTAGCTTGTCCTCTTCCTGCCTCAGCATCTCGAGGGTTGGGGTAACAGGTGTGAGCAGCCATGCCTGGATATGAAGAATTTTCCATCATGTCACCTGCAGGGTTGCCTGTTTGGGTGACTGTGAGGTTAAACTTTGCTTCTTCCTTTTTCCCATTACTGCCTTGGAGACATTAATATTCCCTGCTATCTGTTTCTCTGGGACAGAAGGAGAAGGAGAAGAGGAGGAGGAGGAAGAGAAAGAGGAGGAAGAACACAAGGAGGAGGAGGAGGAGGAGGAGGAGGAGGAGGAGGAAGAAAACAAGGAGGAGGGGGAAGAAGACAAGGAGGAGGAGGAGGAGAAGAAATAGAAGCAAGAGCTTGTAAGATGAGTTTGAAAAGATGAAATAACCAGTGATTTAAGATTTAAGATCTGGAGGCTGGAAAGATAGCTCAGAGGTTGAAAGCACTGCTCTTCCGGAGGACCTGGATTCAATTCCCAGTCCGCACATGTCAGCTTATAACTGTCTTTAACTCCTGTTCTAGGACACCCTTGATCTGACACCCTTGCACAGACATAACGTGCAGTCAAAACACCAATGTACATAAAATAAAAATAGCAAGTTATATTTAAAAAGATTTAATATCCTTTCCTTCTTCCCAAATAAACACAGAAATGTTCAGATGTGAAATTAGTTTATGCAAGTTCACTGAATAAATAAGAGTGGCATTTTTTTTTCTTTAGACCAAACACATTTTTGTTATACATGGGATCTGCAGTCACCAGCTCAGAGTCTGAAGGCATGACTTTGAATCCAAGGACCACATACTTCAAACATGAGGTCCTGGCTGGGTGGAGTTAGCCAGCCTTCTAGGGCAGCAGTGGACACTTGGAAGTGGACATACTATTTTCTCTTATCTTTTCCTCACCAGTGTCCATAGAGACAATCTGACTGCTCTCAGTGATGGGTTGTATCAGTGATGGGTTGTATTGATGACTTACGATACCAGGAAACAGTATCCCAGAGAGTCAGCCAGATATTTTCAAGGGTACCCAGAGGTACAGATCTACATCAGTGTTGACAGGTCCCATTTCAAATCCATAGGTACCAAGAAAAATAACTTTAGGATATCTAAATCCTTTTTTTATAATTCCTGCAAGTCTGGTAAGTTAGCACAATGGAAGGACAATGGTGACAGGAGCCTTCCTCAGACTCGTTTCACAAATAGCTAGGTCTTCCCTCCTGCGATTTCCCCTCAGGTTGGATCAAACTGGTTCCTTCCAGTCCATTTCCATGGTGCTGCTTTCCCTTGGCACTGGCCTTTGTTCCTTGGGTTCTTCAGTGTTACCTTGCAGGTCAACACTCCATTGGTCAGCCGAGCTTCATGCTTCAGGTTGTATGCGTTTTCTACTGCAGTGTATACTCTTTCACTAAAAGCTGTCATTTTGAGTTGAATTAGGGCAGATCTCATTGAGTTCTTCCATGCAAACCTGGACTCAGCTTCAGTGACACAGCTTTATATTTGTTTGCCTAATCTTTGATGCACAGTCCCTGACTGATTTCCTTTTCAAGTTGGGGTTGTATGGTTTGAACATTGTTTCCTGTTCATGTCCTTGAGGGATTCATAATTGTTGTTGTCAGCCTAGAGCTCTGCCTTGTTTTTTGTTTTTTTGTTGTTATTGCTTTTTAAAGTGAAATTGAAATTTATTTATTTATTTATTTTTAACTATGTATATATGTGTGTGGGCATGTGTGTATGCATATGAAGGCAGGTACCCACAGAGTCTGGAAGAGGGCATTGAATCCCCCGGAGATGAACTTACAGGCAGTTGCGAGTACTCACATGGTACTAAGAATCCAACTTGGGTCCTCTACAAGATCAGTGTGTGCTCTTAACTGCTGACCCATCTCTGTAGCCTCTGTGCCTTGCCTTTCTCTTGCAATCTTTTAAACAATTTCTGTAATTGCCACCTTTTTATAAGTGATCTACCCAAAGGGGCAAAGCCCAATCCATGTCTTAATACTGTACACTGGATTTGAGGTGTGTTTTGGAAGAGACACAAACACTCAAAATTTAGCATCAATGGCTTATATTCCATTCGAGGGATTAGAGCCTTAAGATAGGACACTGAGCAAATGATCCGGACTTGTTATTCTTGATCTCCTGGTCATCCACCTTTGACTTCCTCAAAGCATATAAAATGAAATAATATCCTTGTTTGCTTGTCATCTGTCTCACTCCTAGGGATATCATATTCTTTATCTACATAGCTCTTTATGAGGGTGCTCCTCAGCTTCCTTTGACCTCGCAATAACTGCGCCTGCCTGGCTGGTGGTTCAGCACTCCATCTGGCCTCTGTTAGCTCAAGGTTCTACCACACACATAAATACTGTATTAGTACTTATGTATTTCCTAGAGGAATAGAACTGAGAGAATGAGTATGATGAGCATAGAGAGAATTTATTAGGAAGACTTACAGGTTGTGGTTGGCCAGTCCAACAATGGCTGTCTACCAATGTCCAAAAGTTGTTCAGGCCATGAGGCTAGATGGCTCAACTGGTCTTCAGTGTACACTGGAATCCTGAAAAAGTAATCTCTGATGCCAGTGAAAGAATGAATGCCAGCAAGAGCAAGCAGGCGCGCGCACACACACACACACACACACACACACACACACACACAGAGAGAGAGAGAGAGAGAGAGAGAGAGAGAGAGAGAGTCCGTCTTTCATGTCCTCTATTGAGGCTGCCAGCAGAAGGTGTGGTCCGGATCTTCTCACTTTAGAAGATCCAGATTAGGAACTGAAGAGATGGCTCAGCGGTTAAGAGCATTGACTGCTTTTCTAGAGGTCCTGAGTTCAATACCCAACAACCACATGGTGGCTCACAACCATCTGTAATAAGATCCAATTCCCTCTTCTGGTGTGTCTGAAGAGAGTGACAGTGTACTCACATACATAAAATAAATAAATCTTTAAAAGAAGAGGAAGAAGAAGAAGAAGAAGAAGAAGAAG
>NW_022196894.1:87881095-87919691 GCF_008632895.1 Mastomys coucha
AAAAAAAAAAAAAAAAAAAAAAAAGTGGACTTTCCCACATCAAATAATTTAAGTAGAAAAGTCCCTCACAGGTGTCCGTAGCCTCTTGGCTTTTTGTTAGTTCTGGATATTTTCAGTTGACAAGCAAGGATAGGCCCCGCAAGTATCAAGCATCCCAACTCTGTAGTGGTGTCTCCCGGTGCAGCTTTAGGAAGTCAGAACTGAGCTTGTTCATTGTCATACAGGAAGGCAGATGGATGTGGAGTGGATGCCCCATGATCCCTCAGTGTTTCAGGGGCTGAAGCAGCTACATAAGACATCCAGGATGTCTTAATTCCACTACGGCATCAGGTCATACCTTAGCTCACACCGGTGGCTGTGGGTAGAAGGGACTACGGATGACCCACTGATGGAAGGAAAAGCATACGCCGTGCAAAGGTACAAGTCACAAATGACAGTGAGTGGATTGTAGCTGTATTTGGAGGGAAGCCCTGAGGTCACCAACAGAGCCTTAGTGGGCGGAGTCTCACTGTACATCTCATCTCTCTTGTGTAGACAGAGTCCTTCTCACCTTGCCCTTTGCTATATCTATCATATGGCTATCTGTTGCTTAATTTTTCTACTAAGCATCTATCTAGGTACTTTTTTTTTTTAACTATTATCTATCCATCATCTATCTAGAGTTTATGATCATAACTATTTGCCTACCATCTATTTATTAGTCATCCTTTAAGTACCTCTTATCTATCTTTTTCTTTTTTTGAAACATAGTTTCACACTCATAGCTCAGGCTGGTCTGATATGCTCTATGAAGCCTAGGTTGGTCTTGAACTGCTAGCTTTAACCTGAGTACTAGAATCACAGGCCTGTGCTTCACGCCCACCTCAGCTATCTGACTCTTTTGCTAGCTATACACTGTCCACTTAAGTTTTGTCTAAATATCATCCTTTTTTTTGTTGTTGTTGTTTTTCAAGACAGGGTTTCTCTGTATAGCCCTGGCTGTCCTGGAACTCACTCTGTAGACCAGGCTGGCCTCGAACTCAGAAATCCGCCTGCCTCTGCCTCCCAAGTGCTGGGATGAAAGGCGTGCGCCACCACTGCCCAGCATGTGTCATCCTTATTATTAGTACCAATGCATCTATTTACTGGCCATCTATTAATTTATCTTTCAATCATCTGCCTACTATTTTTGTATAATTTTTGTCTGTCTAGTTCATCTATTAATTGATCTATCTAGTGTTTTATCTATTATCTTCATACGTTTCTACATAGTGTTTCATTGGCAGTTAACAAAGGCCTCAAAAGAGACAAACCGGAAGCTTAGGATCAAGGAGGCAGGAGCAGAGGCTTGTGGGTGGGGTGTAGCAGTGAGCACAAGGCCTGAAGTTGTCTCTACTCCAGGATGCTTCCGGGAGGCCTCCATCGAGGAGGAGTTAGACAGCCAGGTCTTTAAAAACATTCACTCTTGATTGAAAGTTATAGTCTTATGAATTACGTCTTAAAACTACTGTGATGTGGCTGCGTGGTGGTGGCGCACTTAGAAGGCAGAGGCAGGTGGATTTCTGAGTTCGAGGCCAGGCTGGTCTACAGAGTGAGTTCCAGGATAGCCAGGGCTACACAGAGAAACCCTGTCTCGAAAAATCAAAACCAAAACAAAACAGAACAAAAAAACAACAACACCCCCCCACACAAACTACTGTGATGTAATATTGTTGTGCTAATACCAATAAAACACGCAAAAATATTCTTCTCCTTCCAGAGGACGAAAGCTGACTTTCAGAGGTGAGAAATCATTTTGTGGTCCCTTGCTAGAACTTGCAGGGAAAACAGAGAGTCTCTGCCAGCAGGGGGCGCCTACCTGTTCTGGTCTGCCTCAGTCCACCTACCTGCTCTAGGCAGCCCTCCGACATCAGTTTGGGCTCTGGCCATTGACTCAATGCCACAGTGCCTTTTCTCTTACAATCTCTGTGTCTCCATTCTCAACCACACAGGGTTGCTCATCGTGCGCTCACTCTGTAACTCCCTCGCTACTGCAGGCTACAACCAGAAACAGACAATGGTAGCACTCAGCCAGGCATGGTCACTAAGCTTAGTACTGATGGTAACCTTTCCCATAATTCACACATGCAGCTTATCACAGAGGTTTATGTCTGTAGCAAAAATACTTATTGTATTCCAATGTGCCTTTGGGGTGCACATAATTTCCAACAGGCTGCAGGTTTCCTGCAATTTCTCTTTTTCTGTCTTGTTTATTACGGCGAGTTAAAAATTCATCCAACCGCCAGGCGGTGGTGGCGCACGCCTTTAATCCCAGCACTTGGGAGGCAGAGGCAGGCGGATTTCGGAGTTTGAGGCCAGCCTGGTCTACAGAGTGAGTTCCAGAACAGCCAGGGCTACACAGAGAAACCCTGTCTCGACAAACAAAAAAACAAAACAAAACAAAAAATTCATCCAACCTTTGAGGCCAGCCTGGTGTACGGAGTGAGTTCTAGGACAGCTAAGGATACACAATCAAGGAGACCCTGTCTCAGAAAAAATAAAATAAAATCATCCAACTACACAAATTTGTGTTGCTTTCCTCCCAGGAGTCAGGCTCCATGCACAGCATACTTAACTACAATTCTAGATCTAGTGGGGCTGTAGTTCCTGAAAGGGATACAAACAATAGGAAAAATAAGAAGGAAACAATGTAATTTCTTGGTCAGCAATAAACTCCCAAAAAAAAAAAAAAAATAGAAGGGAGAAGATTAAGGAGGTGGGTCATAGGGCGGTGGATCTGTTTATACTATGGGAAAATTAAGAGAAGATGGTGAGAATCAGCTCTGTAGGTGGTAGAGCTCTGTGGTGGGGAGGTGGTTAGATATTCTAAGGAGTAGACAATACAGGGAGTCCACTGGGGAGGCGGCTTCTGCGCCTGTAGGGGGTCAGAGAGGTGATGTGAGACATGGGAGGGTACCTCAGGATGCCGTGCAGATCTTAGGGCCTTGGAAAGAAAGCCACAGGGGTGACATCGGTGTTGATGTAAGATGGGACGGATACCACTTCCACCTGACAAGCACATGCAAGGGGACTGTGCAGGATGGCGCGTCGTCCCTGCAGAATGTTTCAAATGTCATTCCTCCTCAGTGTCTCCATCTGGGACTCAGAATCATCTGAGAATCCTGCATTCCCTGATGGTGGAGGTGGAGGATAATTGTTCTCACAGCAGTCCATCCCTTGGCTCCCATGGACTGCAGCAGGCACAACTGTGTTGAGAGTACAGCGTTCTTAGAGGGGCAACCATTGACATCTTGTGTGAAAGAATGTATCTTTTCACACAGAATGTCATTGTGGTGGATGCTGGGAGGCCGTTGTGGGGGTTGGAGCAGTGTCACCACCCACCTCCCATCACATTGAAGTTGTCACACCTTCCAAAGCCTAGAACCACCCTCACCTCCCCCACAGATAAGAGTTAAGTTGATGTCCCAAGCTGAGCACCTACAAGGAGCCAGGCACATAGGTGTGGGGAATCTGTAGGTGTGCCTGCTTGTCTGTGTATGGACCGCATGTATGCAGTGTGCAAGGAGGCTAGAAGGGGACATCAGATGCCCTGAAACTGGAGTTACAGATTGCTGTGAGGCACCCATATGGATGCTGGGAAGTGAACTCGGGGTCTTTGGAAGGACAACAGGTGTTCTTAACCATTTAGCCATGTCTCCAACTCCTGACTTGCAGTATGGGGGGGAGGGGTTGGCTGGTATAGAAGCAAGGGACTCCAGTTAGGTGAGATGGCAGTGATTGGAATAGGGTGACAGGAGTGAGAGCCACAGGTGACCACAATTGGCCACCATTTGTCTGATCAAATAGATCCAAGGGTTAAGGAGGAGAGGAAGCAAAGAAAAGAGAAGAGAGAGATGAGGGTGGTGGCCCCAGATGAAGTCTGAAGTCTCATCAGATAGCCTGCTGAGATAAAGAAGTCCAATGAGGGACTTCCATGAGGGAAGAGGTCCAATCTGGAGGGCAGACCTGAGACTCAAATATCCAAGAGAGGCATGTATGTGCTTTGGGATATTCTGGGTTGACTTCTCTGAGAATGGCCCCCATAGGCTCATTTATTTGAATGCTTGTTCTGCAGTGGGTGGAACTGTTTGGAGAGGATTAGAAGGTGTGGACTTGTTGGAGGAGGTGTGTCACTGAGGGTGGGCTTCGAGATTTTAAAAGCCCATGCCATTCCTAGTTAGCCTCTCTCTCTGCCTTGAGGTGAATATCTCACATGTTAGGTCTTAGCTGCTGCTCCAGAACCAAGCCTGCCTGCCTGCTGCTATGCCTCCTATCAGCATGATCATAGATCCCACTATCTTCAGGAACCATAAACCCCAAATTAAATGCTTTCTTTTATAAGTTGCCTTAGTCATGGCGTTTCCTCACAGCAATAGAAAAGTCACTAAGACCAATGAAAGTGTGAGCAAAAATAGACAAGTTTATAATACACCAGGGACTGAGCTAAACACTACTTTACACGATAAGGAAACTGTGGCACTGAGGTGAGTTGACACTTTCCTATTGCAAAGTTGTTGTTGTTGCGGTATTGGTGATGCCAGGCAGCCCATGCATCCACCATTATGACTGAGGAACCCCTATTCCTCAGCCTTTGCACTGAGTACAATCAACAGCTGGCTGTATTACAGGAATCACAATAGCCATGAACTCTGGGGACACAGTTCAAATCCAGAGTCTGTTATTGGCTAGTTGTTTTGCTTGCGGAGACAAACACAGATTTCTCAGGTTATCTCTCAGGCATAGTTTCTCCTGCCTTCTGTCTCTGCTCTGCTCTCTTTTCTCCAGCTACCATGCCACTCCTGCCAGCCTAACCCTTTCTAGCCAACTCTCATTTCCTGGCAGTGCCAGGCTGATTATTTCTAATTGTCTTTGACTGCATCCAGCTGGGTCTTGTAGCTGGCTTACCGCGGGAGCACACAGTGTCTCAGCCATATGGAAGGAGGAAAAGGAGAGAAGGAAGAACAAGAAGGAAGCAGCTGGCACAATTCCCCGGGCTCGCCTGGCCTCTTGTGAACGATGATGTTTTGAAAGGGTTAACTCCACCAGGTTTGAGAATGGCCTCTCTTTGATAAATGATTAAATCGGTTGATTCCCCAAAGGCAACAATGTAGCAGTAACTTTAGAAAGTCATTTGTAACATCTAACTGAGGGCAGATGGGGTCTTGCTTTCCTCAAGCAAGAAAGCATCACTGGACACTCACTGACGGATTGCTTTTTTTGCACTTAGTCAACAAACACTATTTAGGCGAG
The DNA here is from genome assembly GCF_008632895.1 of Mastomys coucha. NCBI lineage: Eukaryota > Metazoa > Chordata > Mammalia > Rodentia > Muridae > Mastomys > Mastomys coucha. Next base: position 87,886,364 of record NW_022196894.1, read on the forward strand.
TCTGCTGCTCAGACACTCTGCTGGGTCCTGAAGGGCAAAGCGCAAAGCGAGCTGGCGCAGCCCTGTCCACCGAGTCTACAAAGAAAGACATTCGTAAGCAACATGGCGGATATAAGGTGGATGGGAAGCAGAGTGTTATACCATGAGAAGAAGAGAGGGTTGGGAAGGGCTTCTCCTGATGGAACACCTATGTTGGGTGAAAACCTGCCAGAAGCAGCAGTTTGGAAGTAAGTGTGGAGCTAGAAAACTCAAGCCCGGATGAGGACAGACAACTTGTTTAAAAAATACTTTATTTCAAATTCATTCTCTCTCTCTCTTTCTCTCTCTCTCTCTCTCTCTCTCTCTCTCTCTTTGTCTCTCTCTCTCTGTCTCTCTCTCTGTGTGTGTGTACCATGTGCATCTGAGTGCCTTTGCAGGTGCCTTTGGAGGCTAGAAAAGGGCATTGGATCCTCTGAAGTTGGAGTTACAGGCTCTTGCAAACAGATCACATCAATATACCTGCTGGGAACTGAACTCTCTGTTCCTCTGGAAGAGCAGTGCAGGCTCTTAACCATTGAGCCATCTCTCAATTCCAAAGACAGACAACCTGTAATGCCTAGAGGAACCCTACAAGCCTGGGGGTGGGGGTTAGTAGAGGCTCTTCAATGGCAGGTGACTGATCCTCTGCCAGGTATTTCTGGAATACCTCTGGGAGAGTGATGCAGTGTCTTGTGTGCTTATTTGTCTTATGAAATGAAGTTGTGGAGTCATTCCTTAATGAGCAAGACCACTTCAGAAAGAAGGAATTGTAGTTCAAAAGCCAGTTACTAAACTCAGGCAGGGGTAGGATTTGAACTTCTCTTTCTCTTTGGCAACCATCCCAGCCAACAGAATTAGCAGTGTGCTTGGACCAGACCCAGGCAGCAGCAGGCTTGAAGATTTAATGGGCCTGTGTTTTCTCTCTTCTTCACCCATTTCCTGACCTCTATCCTGGGAGGGTATAATCAAAACATTAAAAGGAAAGAAAGTCTCTATTTCATCATAAGTGACTTCCACCACTTAGGGAGCAGCCCCATCCCTACCCCTGTAAATAATGAGTACTCTCTACGATCTGCCTTAAATTGAAACAAATGAATCTCTAAATTTTCACAAAGAGCTAATTTCCTAAAATTAAATTAATGCAACATTGGGAAACTTTAAATCCATTCCTGATGGAAAGGAGCTTCACCCCCAAAATGGGCTTTATCCTCCCCGCACTTTGAACCAAGCATCTTCTCCCTCTGACCACCTCCTGTCTTTTTAAAATTCAATTACTGAATTAGAAAGTGATTGGATGAGCCCTGCAGAAACCGAACTGTAGGAGCTAAGGCGTCCCTTAAGTACAGCAAGAAAGCAGTGGAAAGCTTGTCTTTAACCTAGGAAATCCAGAGCAACGAGACCCCAGCCCAAGACAAGACTAGACTCGGTCACGATAGCAAGGATGGAGACTTAGAGCATATGCGTGGTTCAAAACAACAGATGCCTAAACTTGAAAACAGGCATTTTGGGGGTTACTTTCCAGATAGGCCAGGGACCTCCCTCCCCCTCCCCCCTCCAAGACTGGATGGGTGTCTGCTGTATCCCCTCCCCCATCTCAGAGCATTAATGTGGATCGATGATGTCATACCTGTTTACTGCGGGGTAAACAATGACATGAACTTTGTTAGGACCGAATCCTCCCTTTGAGCTCAGACGACGTGTGTGATCAGAGGTTAAATTTGCATTAGACGCGGGCAACCTCAACAGGTCGCCTTTTGGAAAGCTCTTTCCGCATCCTTTTTTTGTATCTCTCTCATTTCGGTTCAGGAAGATGCTGGGGATCCTGGAGATACCGGGTAGGTGTCTCAGGCTGTTTATGTTTATGGTTTATGTGAGATCAGTACAGTCACAGAGCCAGTAGTAGAACAAAAGCATCCAGGAGCAGTGAGGCTCCGGTCCGGCTCTCCCTGCAATACATCATCTCTAAGGAAAGCAGAGAGGGGGCAAACGAACACGCACAGGCAGCAAACGCCCTGGTTCCTATGCAGCCGCCACTACTGTCAGCTGTGGCGGCTGCTTCTTCACGGACAACAGCCATCTAATACGCGTGAGAGCCCCGACACACAGCCTGCTAGGTACCCACCCACCCACCTATCTTCCATAGTCCCTACTGCGTGCCAGGCTGTGGGCTGGGTGCCCAACTCTCCTACAGTCCAGAGCTTCTCTTTCTCTTCCCCCTGCCCATGGTGGGTGCTGCTGGTTAGGAAATTCACTCTCTAAAGGTCCAGAAAGCTCAAGCTCAGAACCTGCGCGCTCGTCACTCCCAGAGGCAGCAGGTCTTGGGCAGCCCGGGAGCGCGCGTCTACGCGGCCTCGCGGGGTCCCCCTGTCTGGCGCTCAGGTGGCTTCGCCGCCCACTCCGCCGCTCCCTTCCCCTCCCCTCTCCCAGCAAGGGTCGAGTTCGGCTGTTGCGCGCGGGGAAGGAAGGAGGGGCTACGAGGGATTTGAAAGTGCTCGGGCTGCAGAGTGGAGCTCGTTTCTGTCCCCGCCGCCCGCGAGCGGATTAAATTTCTGCAAATTCAAACTGAATGGGGCTTTCTTCTGCTGCCTTCCAGAGGGCGCCTGCAGCCCGCCGCGCGCTCCTCTCCGGCGGGAGCGGCCCCGGAGAGCACCGCTGACGACCCGGCGGGCCAGAGGGCGGCGGCGCCCGGGCTTGGGGGACTCCGCCACCGGACCGTGCCCCTCTCGGACCAGCAGCCGCTCCCTCTCACACCCGATCGGGGCACCAGACGGGACCGCGGGCGCGATCCGGGCGATCGATCCTCCGAGGACGAACTTCTCGGGGGCGGGTCCCCGGTCGCCCCGTCGCCAGCTATTGTCTGCGCGCGGCGCTAGCTCGGAGGCGCGGGGGGCGTGAGCGCGGAGACCCGGGCCGGGCGGGGCCGGGTCCAGGGCTGCGGCAGGAGGAGCCAGAGCAGCCGGGGGAGCCAGGGCAGCCGGGGGAGCCGGAGAAGGAGCGGCTGCGAGCGCGGGAGCCGAGCGAGCGCGATGCCGGCAGCGGCGGGGGACGGGCTCTTGGGCGAGCCGGCGGCGCCGGGGGGCGATGGAGGCGCGGAGGACACGGCCAGGCCGGCGGCTGCCTGCGAGGGAAGTTTCCTGCCCGCCTGGGTGAGCGGCGTGTCCCGCGAGAGGCTCCGGGACTTCCAGCACCACAAGCGCGTGGGCAACTACCTCATCGGCAGCAGGAAGCTGGGAGAGGGCTCCTTCGCCAAGGTGCGCGAGGGGCTGCACGTGCTGACCGGAGAAAAGGTGAGCTGGGGTGCGCGGGCCTGGCGGGAGGACCCGGGAGCACTGTCCCGCGAGCACTCAGCCTGGCTTTCCAACCCGGTGTGGCTAGACCTACGCTCAGTCTCTTGCAGTGGGCCACCGGGCACCCACTGATGATGGGCGATGGTGGTGATGGGGTCAGGTTCGTGGGGTGGGATACCCGGGCAGATAGATGTACCCGCGAAGCTACCCCTCACTGTCTGTTTTGTTTTGGAAGGGTGCCGCCTGGCGGACGCCAGAGAAGGGAGGAGAGAGGTGGCGCTGGAGGGTCCTGCGGGTAGGGGCATGGATCAGTGCAGAGGCGGGAACTAGATCCAAGCTGGGGTTCAGCCTTGCTTATGGAATGTGCGGCGGGAGAGCAGGGCAGCCTGTCTGAGGTTGCTTAGAATTTCATCCCTCCTGGGCTCCGGCGTGGACGTGGAGGGGAGTTGAGGCCCTGTAAGCGACCCTCTCCGCCCGTGTGGGCTGGGGCAACTGTTCCGAGTTTTTGGCAGGTGCAGAACTACGCAGGCCCTGGACTCTGGAAGTGTGGAGAGATACCTTTTCATCTTTCTAGAAGCTGTCTTTCTAAAGGAAAGGCCCTTCCCCCACACCCGGAGGGACACTGCTTCGACCTAATTAGAAGTTCGAGAGTGAACTCTTGCCAGGCCAGGTGCCAGCAGATCTCAGGTGTTAACTTAGATTTGTGACAAGAAACCCAAGAAGCTGCCTTACCTTTGAGGCTGGGTGGCCTAAGGCAGGGAATTGCCTGGGCCGCCAAGCTTGTTGTCTTAGCTTATCCAATCATCCAGGCTGGGGATAGTCCACGCGGGCGGGCGGGCGGGCAGGCAGGCGGGCGGGAGTGGCGGAGGAGGGGAACTCAGGGGGTCCCAGCAGCAAATAGCCCAAGGGCCAAACCCTCATGCGTGCCTGCTGCTCTAGGTCCCCTTGCCCCTCCTAGGAGTTTGACAGTGATAAACTGTAAGAAGTCTGGTGACAGGCCCGGGCTGCCTCCTAGCCATTTCCTAACCTCTGGATACCTTTGATTTCCTCTTGGTTTCTGTTGTCCTGGAGACCCCTACCTTTGAGCACTGGGTTCCATCACCCTTAGAATTCATCTTCTTTTTCTGTAGCCATTTCAAGTGGGGTGCCCCTTTACCCTGGGTAAGCACGGTTAGAAAAAAAGTGTCTCTTGCCTAAATTTCCAAGCAAAAAAGCCAGGATTCAGCATGAACTCATATTAACTCTTCAAAGAAGAGCAAGTTCTTTAGATCCGGCCTAGCTGTTCTAACTGGATGGAGTAAGGGAAAGTTTATTTACTTTTTGGTGTGCAGTGGGCTGCCTGCCTGACACACCAAGATCTGTTCAGGGTGCTGTGTGATGCACACTGATTTCAGTGAGCTCATTTCTGTTTGGGCAGGGAGAGGCAAAGACTATGCTGTCATAGTCTATAGGATTCCGCCTGGCTGTGCACGTCCCCTCTCTAAAGAGGTCAGAACTCCTTAGAGCTTCTTGCCACGTTGGGCTGGAGTCAGCTCCTCACTAGGACAGTTTTGCCCCATGGGATAATACTTGGCTGCACTGCCTGAGGTATTCAGCATTCAGCCCTGATTCAGTTCTGGACTCCTGTGTTAACTCCTGCCTAGCAGGGATCCAACTCCTTGGAACAAGGAGTTTCTGCCCGGCTGGGGTCTAGATGATGGGACCTTTTTCCTCCTGTCTTTATGATGGCTCAGTTCATCTTTGCAATGAGAGGAGGCTTGCTGAATATAAGTTTTCCCCCCTGGACCAATTGATCGGACCTAGTTAGAGACCCTAGTCCTCAATGCAGACATAGAGATCAGGGAAGGATACTTATGTTGCAAACCTTGGTCTTTCCTGCTATACTTTTCTGTAGCCAGGAGGAACCCTGCTCTGGGGACAACAGAGTATAAGGGAGGGACCTGGATTTTTAGCTCCTTCAGTGGTGGGCTTTAAAGAAACAGTGGTGCTATTCATAGCTTTTATCTCCCTAACCCTACACCTTTAATGCTTAACTAATAGATGTGGGCGTTAGCCGATTGTAGAGATGAGGAGGGGGGAAGGGCTGAGGGGGGGGAAGTGAGGGAGAAGTGTTGGTGAGTCCTGAGTCCCAGGCCCTCCTTTGTTTTGGGTTTTGCTTTATTAAGCAAACCAGATGGAAAGGGGAGGCTACCTCAAGCTATTTGCAGACTAAACTGCGGGCCAAGGGGCTTCACCACTGGAAAGGGAGATTCTGGGGAAGCTTGCCTCCAGCCATGCCCCGCCATCACAACTTTCTTAGGGTACAGAGGTTTAGTTAAAGCACTCCCTTTTCCTTTCCTTTGTAGTGGGTACACATTTTCTCTTTTAGGAGGAAGGGATGAATCCTGTGGTGAGGACTAACCCTGAGCCACCTGGGCAGAAGGACCCAGAGTAGCTCATCTTGAGGGAATGGGTTTGTGGAACAGAGGATGAAGGGAAGACAAGGGCATCATCTCAAATTCCGTCTGTTCCAGAGCCACTCTTATCAGAGCACACGTTTTATTTTGGTTGATTTGTGGTTAAATCTAGACTCTTGCTAGTTGAAGGCATCTGAGGCAGTGTGGGTGGTAGTGGTGTGTTTGGTAAGGTGAACATTTCCAGGGTGCTTTGGATAAAATCCTTCAAGGTTTGCTGGGAATTCCCGGCTGAGTCCAGAAGACAAACAAGTTCCTTTTCCCACTTTGCTTTTGGATTCAGTCTATCTCATCCAGAAGGTCCTGTTGCCATCGCTATCTGCAAGGCAGGTCCGTGTTTTACCCCAGTGGCCTCTGAAGCTGTTTGCTTGGAAGCAGTCCGAATCTAGATGGCCCCTTTATTGCTGAGCTCAAAGGATGGCTTAGGGCTGAGACCTAAGTTTTGCTTTCCGTTAGCTTTGAAGCAAAGACAATCTCTGCCCATCTGGTTTTATAAAAATAAATATTCACTCAGTCATGTGAGGTTCTTAATTATGATGTTCTCAGTCATGGCTGGGGTGATGTTTGGACCAGGAGACATCGTCTGTTAGATTCTGAAAATGTAATTCCCCGTGGCTTGACATAGAGAGCAGAGTTACGGGGCAGGAGTATGGGCTAGCGACTTTTGCAGACTGGAGAGGCTCTGCTTGTTGCCTCAAAGTGGTTCTCATTAAGAGAAGAAGCACTGATGTTAGACCCATGAGAAGTTACTATCACATTTTAAAACTTGAATAAAATATAACTGAAATGGCTCGGTGGTTAAAGGTGTGTGCTGGCAAGCCTGATGACCCAAGTTTTATCCCTAGTCCTCTTGGGGTAGAAGAAGAAAACCCTAACTCCTGCAAGTTCTCCTGTAATCCCCAGACTTCTACAAGTGCACTTCTGTGTGTACCCTCCACCAGTAAGTGTAATAATATTAAAAATATGTTTGAACACAGCAAAGAGCTCTGTGGGGAAAGTCTAAGAGCATCTCGGGCACAGCTGGCTTGGAAGGCCAACCTGAATATTCATCGAGCAAACAGGCCACCTTCACCTGTGATTAAGAGGTGGGAACATGAAACAGGCAGTTAAGGTCCTCAAGGAACTCATTCTAGCCTTTGATTTTTATTTCAAAAGCCCGTTTATACATTTCATTAGAGCTATTTTGGGGCTAAAAACAAGGACTGCCTGCTTAGTGAGTTGCAAGTCATCAGGCACAGAGTGCATCGACACCAGATACCTGGAGTGAAGAAGTTACTAAAATTACCCTTTACTACGTTTTTTTGCGGAACAGGAAATATGACTAATTTTAGAGATGGCCTTTTGACAGATCTGTTTTTAGCAAGTGTTTCTGAAACAAACAGGTGCCGAGCCTTGTATTTCTTTTTAAGAGAGAGAAATTTTGGGAGCGATGATTCTGAGGTACAGGGCACACATGGAGAACTGAAAGTCCCTATTAACCTTCAGCAGGGCCTCCTTGGGAGGAAGGAGGCTGTTTTCAGAGGCACCTGCCCTGTGGATCCCACCTGCGAGGCGGTGCCTATAATTTCCTGGATTACAGGTAGTGCAGTTGTGGGCACAGTCTTTTGAACTTCCTGCCTCGCCTCATCTTTTTGAAGTACTTGGGGGACGATGGAAATTGGCATGTAGGGTTTCTTTCACAGTGCTCATTGACACAGGGCCAAAGGACTTCAAAGGATGCTATGAGTCAGCATCAGTGTGCAGAACGGTGCCCAAGAGGAGGAGCACCCCTTGCATTTTCTCTGCAGGTGTCCCTGTTCTACTTACTAATCTGACTCAGGTCTGTGGGCCCATCCATGTCTGCATGTTGCCAGCTATTCCAGCGATGTAGCAATCACCTAGAGCAGTGATTATCTTCCCAGAAGGGGTAGAGAGTGCCAGCCACATCCATCTGATGAGATGGGCAGGTTGGGTTGATGGCATGGGTATAAAGTAGCATTTGTCCTGAGGTTTGTTGCCCCTCTCAACTATTCATTGGGAAAGTGACCTTGAGCTGCTTGCTTGGCCCTCCTTCCTCCACCTCTGCAGTACAGGATTATGGGTATCTGCCACCATGCCTGGTTTATCGAGTGAAAGAGATTGTCTTAGTTATTGTGATATTGTTGTGAAAGACACATGACCAAGGCAAAAGAAAGCATTTAGTTGATGGCTTGTTTATAGTTTCAGAGGGTGAATTCATAACCATCATGGCAGAGAGCACAGTGACATGCAGGCATGCGTGGTACTGGGGCAGTAACTGAGAGCTTACGTGTGATCCACAGTCAGGAGGCAGAGAGGGAGACTGCGCTGGGCCTGGGCTTTGGAGATCTCACAAGCCTACCCCTAATGACACACCTCCTAATCCTTCCCAAACAGTCCCACCAACTGGGAATCAAACATTCAAACCTATGAGCCTATGAGGCCATTCTCATTCAAACCACCACAGTGAGCAAACTCAGGCCTTCATGCACAGTAGACAGGCCCTCCACTCTTGCCCTTTGCCCTGCCCAGGCTCTGCCAACTCAGATGCTGTCCTGCTCTGGATTCTCTGCTCTTTCATGTTGGATGCTAAGATCACCAGCAGTGGACGGTCACATCCTGAGGCTTCAACCCAGATGCTGGATTCTTGATGTTGGTGCAGAACAGAGTCTCAGGATGAGCAAGAAGCAGAGTTGAACTTTATTAGGAGATTTTAGGGCTGGAAAATGGCTCAGGGGTGGGCTCAAAGATGCTTGGTGCCTAGACTGGTGACCTGAGTCTAATCTCTAGGGTCCACAAGATGGAAGTAAAGAACCGACTCCTGAAAGTTGTCCTTTGACCTCCACAGGTGTACCAGGGCATATGTGCCCCCAAACACACACACACACACACACACACACACACACACACACACAAAAGTTTTAGGGCCGGGGAGATAGCTCAGTGTAGAAAGTGCTTGCTGTGCAAATGCTAAATACAGAGTTGGGATCTACAGAGCCCACCTAAAAGCCAGGTGGGCATGGTAGGTCATCTGGTATCCTAGCAAGGAGGAAACAAGAGACGGAGTCTTCACAGAGCAAGCTGATTAGCCAGGCTAGCTGAAGAGATGAGCTTATTTGTAGCCTCAATAAGTAAAGTGGAGAGCCGCTTGATATCAACCCCAGGCTTTTATGTGCCCATGCATAGCCACGCATATGCGCCCACACAAGTGAACACATGTATACACCCATACAAATGCACACACAAAAGTCTTAAATATGAGGTCAATAGAGAGGTGCTTAAGGAGAGGTGAGTACACCCACATGAGTGTATAGGTTCCTCAAGGGACAACTCGTCTCGGCAATGGCCATACATAGGATTTTGGTGGCTTTCAAGTTATATCTGAAAGGCTGCTGAGCAGTGCCCTATTCTCCCCCGCCCCCTTTTTTTCAAGGGATGAAATTATGATTTTTAGGGTGGCCCTATAGATGCCTTGGAAGAGATAGCAGTCTGGTAAAGACATGCACCATGAGGTCTGCACTGGGAGTTAAGACCTGTCTTATTGTAGATGGGGTTTCTTTGTAAAATTTCTAGAACATGGCTGTTTTCCAGTGTAGAGTGGACGAATATACAGGAAAGGGCCATATGTGTTTGGACCTTAAGTATGGTTCACTATTTATTTTACTTTTTTTTTTTTTTGGTTTTTCGAGACAGGGTTTCTCTGTATAGCCCTGGCTGTCCTGGAACTCACTCTGTAGACCAGGCTGGCCTCGAACTCAGAAATCCGCCTGCCTCTGCCTCCCAAGTGCTGGGATTAAAGGCGTGCGCCACCACCGCCTGGCTTATTTTACTTTTTAATGAATTATTTATTTTTATTTCACATGCACTGGTGTTTAGCCTGCATGAATGTCTATACGAGGGTGTTGGATCCCCTGGAACTGGAGTTACCGACAGTTGTGAGCTGCCACGTGGGTGCTGGGAATTGAACCCAGGTCCCCTGGAAGTCTTGGTCACTGAGCCACCTTTCCAGCCTTCCATGGTTCATTGGAGGTTCCAGCCCTCAATGGCTCATTGTTACCTTAACATCCTGATCTCTCTGTACAAGAGGCCTTCTCTCTACGCAGACAGACTTGGAAGCAAATGGTAACTGTGCTGGCACCCTTGACTCTAAGCTGCTGAGAGGTTTTAACCAGACTCTTGGGTGGGGCTTCTATTCTTCCCAATACTCTCCAGTTTCCCCAGTTGTTTTAGTCTACCTTACGAAACCAAGCAGGAAAGTGTAGAAAATCAATCAGAGCCCGGATGTTACACTCATTGGATGATGCTGGCAAATTCCAGGGTCCTTGTCTTGAGCACCAGCACTGTGGCTTATATTTTGGGTAGATTCGGGGTCTTCTGTGCATTTTCCCCTTCAGTGCTGGCAGTAGCTCTGCCCAGGTGAGCACCACCTTCTCAGAGTCTTTAACTGCAGTGACTAATCAGAGGCATGCCTTGAGCAGCTTTTCTTTCTGACTTTCTTATTAGTTTGCTAAGGTGGCCATGACAAGTTGCCACAGATTAAGTGGCTTAAACAACGGATATTTTTTTGTGTCGCATTGCTGGAGATTAGAGTCCAGAATGAAGGCCTGGGAAGAGCCACGCACCCTTGAGATTCTTTGCTTCTTTGGTGCTCGGTGCACCCAGGCTTGTTAACATGGCCCACCAATCGCTGTCTTCCCTTTTCCCGTGGTTTTGTTCCTTAGTATGTGTACTGGCTGGTTTTGTGTGCTAACTTCACACAAGCTGGAGCTATCACAGAGAAGGGAGTTTCAGTTGGGGAAGTGCCTCCATGAGATCCAGCTGTGGGGCATTTTCTCAATTAGTGATCAAGTGTAGGGCCCACTGTGGGTGATGCCATCCCTGGGCTGGAAGTCTTGGGTTCTATAAGAGAGCAGGTTGAGCCAGCCAGGGGAAGCAAGCCAGTAAGTAACATCCCTCCATGGCCTCTGCATCAGCTGACCTGCTTGAGTTCCAGTCTTGACTTCCTCTGGTGATCAACAGCAATGTGGAAGTAAGCCAAATAAACCCTTTCCTCCCCGACTTGCTTCTTGGTCATAATGTTTCTGCAGGAATAGAAACCCTGACTAAGACAGTATGTCTCCTGGCTGAGTTGCTTCCTTCTTATGATAAAAGCACCCATCACTGGGTTCAGAATCCATTCTAATCTAGTTTTGCCTTCTTTTAACTTGATTATATCCACAAAGACTCCATTTACAAATAAGACTGTATTCACAGGCCACTAGAACACTGTTTCTCAACCTGTGGGTCTTGACCCTTTTGGGGGAGACTAGTGACCCTTTCACAGGGGTTATGTATCAGATATTTATGTTATGATTCATAACAGTAGCAAAATGATAATTATTAAGTAGCCACAAAAATAATTTTATGGTTGGGTGTCACTACATCATGAGGAACTGTATTAAAGAGTCACAGGATTAGGAAGGTTGAGAGCCACTGGCCTAGAGGTCAAGACTTGAAGCTGTCTGTGTGTGTGTGTGGGGGGGGGCGTAGTTCAACCGTGATACCTTAGGGCACTGAAGATGTCATGGGTGATTTCCTGGCAAGCTGACCCTTTGGAAGGCAGGAATGTGTTCCCAGGGATGTGGAGATCAGGATTGGTGAGGACGGCTCCTTCTGAGATCTATGGGGAAGTCTCTCTCTCAGACCTTGCCCCTTGGCTTGTAGACACCTGTCTTCCCTCTGTGTCTTTCCGAATTTTAGTCACTTGTGTCTCTGATCACATTTCTCTTCTTGGAGTACTTGCTGTTTTGAGGGTCACCCTGTAAGAAGCCCTCCACTCATACTCTGTAAGGTACCCCAAGAAGGAAGAGGTCAGCTTCCCTTCTAATAACCCCACCCCAACTCCATTACATCTCTAAAGACCTTGTCTCTGAGAGGTGTGGAGAGCCCTGCCTCTCAGCTGTGAATGGGAGGGGCGCAGTGGGGCTCTTACTGATGCATTCACATTATCCATGTTCCAGATGCACTCCTGAGTTCACCTCCTCAGTAGATCATAATTAATAAGCCCCATGAGGAGGAGACCCACTGCCCTGTTCCTGATGCCAAGAGTAACCTCGGGCACACACAAGACATTCACTAGCGTTCATGATGGACAGAAGAATGCTCTGATCTTCCCGGGTGTTGCAGTGCACCTTTTCTTCTGGGTATAACAAGATGCCATCTTGGTCTTTGCCCGGTAGCCATAGCAACTAGAGCAGAACAAGACAGTGCAAGCCAGGCCTGAGATAATGGCAATAGAGCCTTTAACAAACACTCACTAGAATAATATGTAGGAGAGGAGAGACAGGAAACTCTCCTGAGACTCCAACCATTGTTCCCTGTTCCCTTCCAACAGCTGCAAATTATCCCAGGAGATTTGGGGTGCATAAAAAAGAAAGGGTTAAATAAAGATCAGAACTCCATGGTGTAGCTTCAATGGGGTCACCTTCTGTGATGGAATGGGACTTTTCAGCGATGCTGCTGTTTTTGGGGTCACCCTGTAAGAAGCCCCTCACTCATGACTCCTTAATCTCACTAAACTGGGCTTTGGTGAAATTGCACTTTGGTCTACCACTGGTGTCCATCTAGGGTGAATGGATATTCACCTCTGTCTCCCTAGGAAAACTTACCTCGGACTAGGATGTGGGGATGTGGGAGGGCTTTCTGAGCTGTCAGGTTGTCAGCTGTCAATCATGGTCATTCTCCCACCCCCTATGTTTCTGGGCATGTCTGGGGTTGATCGGTTTGCTGGGTTGACACGCTGAAGAAAACTGTGGCTCAGCAATCCTGTACTTTCTATAGAGACTCATTAAGATCATCAACTAGTTGTTAGAGTGACGGGATCAGATAGGAGACACCCGTTCTGCGGTGTCTCAGCACCGTTCTTGGACCCTCTGCTCTTCCCAGAGAATATGAACCAACGCTCCAGCAGATGAAAGAAGTTGCTATTTGCAAACATACATTTTTTTTTTGGATGTCTCCCATGGAGATATATGTAGGCTTGGAGTCTGTCTCTTTGACTATAATTTTCTCCATTAAGTTTATTAGTCTCTTAACCCAGATTCTTGCCTAAGCATTCTGTAACCCTGCAGGTTCCCCTTGCCCGTTTTTTGGAGCCATTTGATGAGTTGGTCTCATTCTCTGTTCGACCCTTACAGTTTTCATCTTTGGCTTGAGTTTGTGTCTTCCAGCCTGTCTTGTGGCTCTCTGTTGTCAGGGCACATTGCTGCAGTGTTTGAATACTATTTATTAATTAATGTGGCGTGTGTATATGCATGTGTGTGTGTGTGTGTGTGTGTGTGTGTGTGTGTGTGTGTGTGTGTGTGTGTGTGTATGTGTGTGTGTATGTGCATGTGTGTGTGTTTGTGTGTGTGTGTGAGTGTGTGTGTATGTGTTTGTGTGTGTGTGTGCATTTGCCTACCTGAGTTTATGCATGCAGGGTACTGTGGAAGCCAGAAGACACCATCAGATCAGTACTGGGAACCGAACTTGGGGCTTCTGCAGGAGCAACAATATTCTTTTAACTCTTGAGCCATTTCTCCAGTCCTCTGAACTCTGTTTTTCCATGAGATACCTCTGTGTGCCTGCCACCTGATCTTTGTTTCTAGAGTGGGCAGGAAGCATGAGTGTCACTGAAGAGTCTTCAAGCCATGACAGGACAGAGGTCAGAATTCTGCAGCTCTCTCTATGTCACACTGGGTTTCATGGCCTCTGAAGTTCCTGACTTGTTGGGAAAAAAATGGGTGGGAATCAGGATAAGATAAAAGGGTGAACACTGTAGTTCACACCGGTCGCAGGCCAGGTCCTTCATGTTGTACTGGATAAGACGGTTCTGCCATGGAACTACTGTCTTCATTTCTTCCTGTGGCTTGACTAGAGCCCTAGGGATCTATTGATCTTAAAAACCCAAAGCTTAGGAAACCCATCAGAGAAAACAAAGCCAGATTCACCCAAGAAAACATTTCATTAGTGGTCTGTGTGTTAGCTGAGGGCTTCTGAAGGAAAGTGCTGGTCAGTAGGCTGCTAATCAGATTACCAGTCAGTTAGGGATGAAAGCTTCAAGCCCCAGGCAGAGCTGGAGAGCTTGTGGGTAGTAACCTTCCTGTGTGGTCCTGGGAGCAAGGGATGATCTCCCACATCTGTAATACCCAGCTGCTGTCCTTTACAGAGTCACTATATGATTGTGTGTGTGTGTACACAAAAACATATATGAATATAATATGAAATATAAATTATAAGATACCACACTGGATATAGACATAAACAAATCTAACTTTTGGCAGCAGAGTTTCTCAAGGAAGGAAACGGTGGAGGGGGTGGGGAGAGACAGGATGGCTGGCAACTTTTGTAAGTCCCCTAGGAAAGGAGATACCCAGAAGAGTGACACCTTGTCTCTCCCTTCCTTATCATTCGGTTGAAACAATAGACCCCCCCAGGATTAAAAGTCCCCCAGTAATCTCCCCGCAGGAAGGGGAAGGCTGAAGTCCAGGTGCCAGCTAGAGGAGGAACTGTCTCCACAAAGAGATTTCACAGAGTTGTGATAGCTTGTCAGAGTAACTTTCAAGACAGTCAGGGGTGGAGACAGTGGTGGGTCAACCCTGGGTGACAAGGACCACACCTGAACTAGGACTGCCTCTTGCCCTCTGTTTAAACAGTCCTCCAAGGATGGATTGGGTGGGCATATGTGTTCCTTTTTCCAATGTGGCCACCGGAAGTCTTGGGTTTGAGGTCCAGAGGGGCCACGGAGGAGGAGGACTGACTTTTTGGGTCAAGGGCTTACAGGAAGAGCCAGCAATGCCACAGACAGCAGATGTCAGGGGAACATAAAGGTTCAGCCCCACACGGCAGAGTTGGGTCCCCTTACGGATTCAGAGGATGGCGGCTTCTATCCGGGTGATTGATGAGTAGTCCATAGTATAGGTTGGCTCTTGTTTGGGGGGGGGCATGGGAACCCCTGTCTTTTGAGGAAGGAATGTATGGTCTTGAGGATTTGTAGAGAAGTGTGAAGGAGGGTCCCATTTACTTAATGCATGTCTATCCCAGGGGCCAAGAGAATGAATGGTGTCTCGTAGACCTCGGCTGTGTGTCAACGCAGCTGTTCCAGTGAGGAGACACAGCTGCGTTTTGGCATTGCCTTAGCAGTGACTGGTCTTGGGGTTCAACATCTCCACCCTATTTATCTGTATAAAAGGAGAGAGGAGGAGGAGAGAGAGAGAGAGCGAGAGTGAGAGTGTGTATATAAGTGCCATAGTCAATCTCTAGCTGCTTCTTGAGACTCTTGGGGCGTCTTGGAGGCCTCCCCAGCCTGGAGTGATGCTTCAGAGGCTGGTAACAATATTCATAGTCCAGGAGGGTCTTGTCTACATAAATACACATGGTGTACCTTATGGTGGTCTGCACGAACTGACTTAGCAGACGGGTTGGAAAGGGGTGGGTGGACATGAAAATAAAAACTATTAGTAAACGAATAACCACAGGTATGTCAGGATATCCATGAAGAGTTGTGAAATCAATATGAGTTGTATTTGTTGTGAAGTGTGGGCAGAAGACAAGCGGGAGAGTGACAGAAGCATTTGATCTTCGACTATTTCAGGGAACGGGTAGATTTCTACGGTTGTCACAGCCCTGCTTTTAGCTGACATCATTAAGTTATTTTGATGTGGTTGCAAGACTGTTAAGTCACATGATGATAAAGGTAATAGACTGACTGCTTTTTGTTGTTTACTTTGTTTTAAGGCTATGGTAGCCCAAGGTATAACCCTTGGCTTTGGGCCTGGAACGTTCCAGCTCTGCCACACTTGTAGAGGCGTGGTAGTCCCGAGGCAGCTTTCGGAAGGGCACAGGCACTGGTGTAGCTTCCCACTGGCCCCGCAGGACAGATCCTGTCCCATGTCCTGCTGCCAGGAAGCTCATTCCTCAGATCTGATTAGGATGAAGCTGAATTATCAAGACAGAAATGGCTACGAAAGCCATTGAGGAAGGATTTCCTGGGTCATGTTACACTGTTAGCCTTCATGATCCAGCCTGATTTTCGTATTGTTAGTATTATACCTAATACTAAAATAAAAATAAAAATTAAAATAAAAAATAGAAAGCATAATGTGTGTCAAAGGTCTAAAAATAGCCTCTAATTTACACTAGGGAAGATCATTTAAATCTCTAGCTATCTCTAACTGTAGGAAATGGCCTGGACCTGCTACTACTTTTCTTTTAATAGGAAAAGGTTTTTGGCTGTAAGAGTTTGGAGATAAAATATAGGAACTGGGCTGGTAAAATGGTGGGTCAAAGCGCTTGCTGTCACCCAAGCCTGACAACCTGTGTTCAGTCTTCATGACCTGTGAGAAGGAAAGAGAAAGCTGACTCCCACAAGGGGTCCTCTGACTTCTGTATGCTCCCATGAACACACACACACACACATACACGTAATAAAAATATTTTTATATAAAAAGTATATATTTGTATCCCCAAAGTGGAATTTCTTTTGGTATATTTAAGGTAAGTTTTTGTCTATTTCAAATGCGATTTCTTTGTATACAAATTATACTGTGTAATTGTAAAATACATTCACAAAGACAGTGACACTTTCAAATGTTTTTAGACACCAGAGAGCCCTGGGTAAGCAGACAGCTATGTGAAAAACGGGGTTGAAGGAAGGACACAAAGCTGTCCTTTTCTATAGTCTGGTCAGAATCGAAATTGGCATCATTTACTCTGAGGAACAACCCAGCAAAATCTTTCATATCTTTTAAGTGTAGCAGGATTGAAGAAATGTTTGAGTATAGTCCTTCTCTTCTAGGCTGGGGAAGTCCTCCAGAAAATGAACTCATTTGCTCGTCTCCTCTTGGAAGGAATCGTGATGAACTCATGATCCTTAATGGCAATTGCTTATTTAACTACCGGTCCAGAGGACTGAAGATCCTAGGCACAATGAGGATTTTTGTCTAAGCAGCCAAATTTATAAATAGATTGAATTATTTGTCCAGCAGAATAAGTTTTATGATCACTGTAATTTAGCAGGAATGTCTCAAGTAGGCATAATTCTTTGTAACAGAATTTTTCCTACTGTTAGACAGTGTCTATTCAACAAGAGACAGCTTTGCCCATTCAGAGTTACATACTAGCATGATTTGGAGAACTCTAATCTCAGGTTTTATATGTCTCATTTAGGAAAGGATCGAACACAATAATTATTTTTCTAAGCCCATTTTTATAAACATTCTTAAGAGCAGATTCATTTTATTATTGTAAACAGCATCAGACATCAATTTAATATCAGTATAGTAGAATTTTGGCCATAGGAATTATAATTCATTTATAACTAATATAATCATCTCTATAATTTTTCACATAAATTTATTGTATCCAAAGCCTTTCTGTTTTTTAACCTTCTTTACCAAAAGCACACTTTACATACAAATGCATGTATCTCTTAATAAACAAATGAGAGCTTAGGAAATGATAGTGCATTGCAGAGATATATTGTAACATTGTCAAAAAGACCTTGATATTTTTAAATGCATTGATATTATTGGTAAATTCCAAGATGTCCCTGTATGTCTTAAAACCAACAGCCCTCTTTACTTTATACATATGTACCCACCCATTCATACATGTTCACACATCTTAAAGTCAAGTATATAGCACTCTCTAACTTTGACAGTGGCCATGGGTCTTAGTTGTTTTTTCTCTCTTTAGAACAATTTACATGCGTGCAACATTTATGAACACATATTCGAGCAGCTGCAACATATAGACAAAGTGACTGCACACAGAAACATCGTGGTTATGTCTCACCAGTCAGAGTTGCTAAGGATAGAGTGGAGGCTTCTATCTGGGCGGACAGTGAGCATTTGGGAAGAGTTCGGCCTCAGAAGGGAGGTGGGGCTAGGAGCCAGTTTGGGCGGTTTGAAACTTTTATTCTCTTGGAAACTTTTACAACTTGGAGCTGAAAGCTGCAGAGCCTGGGGAGGGTTGTGGGTGATTGGACATTTTTCTTTCAGGTGTGTAGCCCCAGACTGGGGAGGGAAGAATCTGTGGCTGAAAGGATTTTTGAGGCTAAAGGAAGCAGGTTGAACCCAGAATATCAGGTTGCCTGGGAATGAGCAGAAGCAGGTCTTGCTCAATCCTATAGTTACTTCGTTTGTCAAGGACCAAGGCCCCCAAATTTACTGGGTATTGGGACAGCATGCTCAACCTAATCCAAGAGACATCTTAGTTAGTGAGGATTAACTAAGGAGCCTTGATTGCCGGGGACCAAGCTAACTAGCTTTCTTTCTGCCACCCCTTCCTTCCCCTCTTTCCCTCCCCTCCCCACTCCCACTTCCACTCCCTCCCACACCCCACCTCTTTTGTAACTCCAGAGTATTTGAAGGCACGAGGGACCCTTTTGTGTGTTCTCGGCTGATTTGGAGTGAAATCTGGTTTTACTTTAGCTATGAGTCAGTGGTAGTGGTGGTGGGGGATCACTCACCCTTTTGGAGGGGCTGAACATTTGTCAGTGGCTGTTTCCTGTGGCATACTGCCCTGGAGACGATCCAGGCAGGGTACCCGTGTAGAGAGGACAGTCAAGAGAAGAAAGTTCCTGCTGGGGTAGGAATGGGGGGGGCAGGATTGGGGAGCAGAGAGAAATGGGAAGATTTTAGGGCTGAGCTTTAGAGGGAAGGAGACTGGCAGCCGTTATAGTGTAGGAGACCCCTAAGCAGGAGAACCTGGATGCCACCAATGAGAAGCTGGGCCTCTCATTGATCCGAGGAGCCCTAGTTAGGAAGGTCAGCACCAGGAGGCACAAGTCCTATTATCGCCTGGGGAAAGTTGCTCTGGGCTGGACCAGCTGGAAGGTTTTTTTTTTTTTTTTTTTTTGAGTCAGTTTGTAGTAACTGGATTTAGAAAGCAGCAGGCAACTGGCTGAAAGGAAAGCTGGCTTTTTAAGACACTAAAGTTCCCATGGGAAGTCTTCACTCTGCAAAGTTACCTGGGTCCGTATGAATCCGGGGATCAAATTTTCCAATGGTGAGAGGTCAGACAAGTTGAGAGGAACACGAGGAGCCGGTGTCCTTATGATGCCTCTGATTTCCTCCTGCATGTGTGAGCAGCGTGGCAGCCATTGTCATCCTGGCAGGGCTGGAACTCACAGAGCTCCACCTTCCCCAGCTTCCCCTGTGCTGGGCTCAAACCACACCTGGTGAAGTTTTCAAACCAAAATGCAAAGCTCTGAGCTCATCTTTTGAGTAGCACAGAGAAAAGTCCTGGAAGTTTCTGGTCAGTATATCTTCTCCTGTTACATGTAAGTCTTAGGGTCTGCTGCGTACCATCAGAATTTCCAAGTCCTATGTCCTGAGACAAGAAGTTGGAGAGGGACACATGAATAGTAGGAGCAGCAGAAAAATATAATTTACAGAGCGCTTCTGAGAAAGGAAGTAAGAGCAGAGAGTAAAAGTTAAGATATCTGTGGCACCCCTCCCGGTGGCCTGGAACCGTCATAGATCATTCAGAAAGCTTGGGCCTTTTCTATGTGTATTCTGTTGTGTGTCTCTTCTGCATGGGGGCTTCCTGTCAGGTTTCTTTTATATGTACTTTCTTCTCCACGTTCTTGTTGCATCCCTAGAATAATGTATATTCTACCAGAACTGCCCTTTCACCTACTAGCTCATTGGACTGTTGGGAGCCAGCATAGCTTTCCCAAGCTCGTGAGGCCTCCCTTAGTTGAGAAGGGACTTCAAGGCCCAAGGAATGAGGAAATGCTCGTAGAGGTGAAGGCTGGTTGCAGTGTGTGTGTGTGTGTGTGTGTGTGAGTGAGTGAGTGAGTGAATGGGGTGGGGTGAGATCAGAGCCCCATGTCAGTGAAAGCAATGCCTCAAGATACCTGTCCTCACGTGTAGTCTGTTCTCCAGCGGGGATCACCCTGCTCCTGCAGAAGTGGGGCTTCTAAGTGCATTCTTTATTCCAGGTTAAAATTTAATTAGAGAAACTCATCTCTGACTCGGTTCTCAGTCGAACATTTACATTTAATAATACCAATAAAGAGAGCTTGTTTTGAAAACACGGCTGCAGGTTTGTGAAGTGTTGTTCCCATAGGATGACATTTTATTCTATTAAAAACGAACATTTGTGAGCAGTAGTTGCAATTTCAAGGCCAATTTGAAGTAATAAAACTCAAATTTCCCTCTGGAGGGAAAGTGCCGTGGCTATTGCGCTCCTGCCTAATTCATTACTTTATTTCCCCGCTCAGAAATGAGTTGTTGTCTTGTTCTTTCTCACTTCTCTTCCCTCCTCCCCACCTTCTCTTCCTTTTCTTTCCTTTCTGATCATAGAGACAGCAGAGAAAGAACCAGAGAGCATGCACAACAATCTGGTCAACAGACCACAGCAGTGGCTTCCTGCTTTTGAAGGGGTCATTATTCTACAATGAATTTACTTAAATGTGTGACTTTGTGCATATGTGTGTGTGTGTAGACTGCCACGTGCTAATTCTCTTTTTCTTATCATCAGCTATGTATGTGGGATTGAGTGTAGACCCTCGGCCTCATACATGCTAAGTACATACGACACCACAGGTTAGTACCTCTCACCTAAATACTGTAAAAAGAATACTTGGAAGGCATTTTTGACAAACCATTTCCTGCTTTAAACTTCAGTCACAGGAGTGTTTTATACCTTTTGAGGTTCTTAGCACATTCAGGTAGGTCTTGGACTAATGGCTACCTGGGTTTTCCTTCATAGCCTTGTAGCATGTTATTTTCATCTGCAGCTCTTCCTCTCACTGTGCACTTTAAACCTCATGATCCATTCTCCTTTGGTTATAGACAACATTAATGTTTTCCTCCTGTTTAATTAAATACGCCTCCCTTTTCTTGTTGGAAATAAACACAGTTATTAAAAATTGCTTTGAGTCACAGTCCCGAGAAAATCATTGTGAATGTTTA
Source organism: Mastomys coucha (assembly GCF_008632895.1). Lineage (NCBI taxonomy): Eukaryota > Metazoa > Chordata > Mammalia > Rodentia > Muridae > Mastomys > Mastomys coucha. The sequence continues at coordinate 87,907,058 of NW_022196894.1, forward strand.
GTTTATATGTGCTACATATACATACTAGTTATATGTAGTTACATGTACATGCCTATATTAGTTAATGTAGTTATATGCACACACATGAATTACTAGTTACATGTAGTTACACACATGCACATATTATCAGTTACATGTGCACACATGTATGTTATGGATATTGCTGACCTTCCTTTCCCTTTTGATTACAACATTGATATCCACCGTTCATACAATTTTGTAAGTACCCCATATTTTACTGAAAAATTAATGCTTCCAACACTGTTAAATCTTATTTTAAAATGTGATATTTTTTGATTTATTTATTTATTTATTTTGGTTTTTTCGAGACAGGGTTTCTCTGTGTAGCCTTGGCTGTCCTGGAACTCACTCTGTAGACCAGGCTGGCCTCGAACTCAGAAATCCGCCTGCCTCTGTCTCCCAAGTGCTGGGATTAAAAGTGTGCGCCACCACTGCCCGGCGTGATATTTTTAAATATTTGAAGTTACTGTAATATTGAAAAGTTGGGACTGCTTCAAGATTTCCCTTGTATAAACAACACTGCTGTGACTGTCCTTGTGTCTGTCTCTCTGAGCCATTTCTTAGGAACAATGCTTTGAAGAGTTTTGACATATTATGAAATTGCAATTCCGAAGGATTCTGCTTCATGGCAACATTGTATGAAACTGACTTTTAGAATATGTGTCTTGGTATATTGTTAGTGGTTTCCACCACGTTTCCCCCATATGTTGGTTACTGGCTATTTCCATAGTGAGGACGCTAGCTTTATCTTTATCACATTGTAGATATTGTCCTCTACATGGTCACTTGTTTTCTTTCTGATTCACTTTATGGATTTTTGGCAAAGGTACGTTGAGGTTTAGTTTTGTTTTATTTAGCCAACCAGTTGATATTTACCTCTATTGTCCCCTTATTTTCAGGCTCATATATAGAGGGAAGGATTTGTTGTTAGCTTTGCTTTATGCATTGTCAGTGACTTGCCAGTTTCTTGTTTCATGAAGAAGTCTTTGTGCTTGGGTAGGGAGACACCTTTGACTATATTTTCTCGCCTGTTGCATATTGGTAGCCTGCAGGCTTTCGGGGTTCACAGCCCCTGCCTCCCAACTTTCTGCTTCTTGGTAATTGTGTGGTCTTGGGTACGGTATCAAAGCCCTTTTAGACTTCCATTTCTCTATCTGTAGCATAGTGAAATTTACTTCATGAATATTCAGTGACAACCATGCACATATGTATATGTAAATAGTATGTGTGATGCTTAGCTTAAAGTGCTCGTGTGTGTGTATGTGTGTGTGTGTGTGTGTGTGTGTGTGTGTGAGAGAGAGAGAGAGAGAGAGAGAGAGAGAGAGAGAGAGAGAGAGAATATGTATATGTGAGTATGTGTGAGTGTGCGAGTGTGTGAGTGAGTGTATTGTGTGTGGGGGCACTTAATCATATTCATCATTGTTTGGAGAACACATGGCAGTCAGTCAGGCTTTTCATTTAGATCCTCAGACCTGTTTTTAAACTTAAAGGTATGTAGAGGTCAGATTCCTTGAGCTAGCAAGACTGAGCCCGCCCACTTGGTTTATCTGGATGATGGAGTTGACCTCTGAGGACAGAGGTGAGGGGGTGAAGAGGATTGTGGGACACCTCTGCAGCAGTTACCTCCCCAAGGCAGGAATGCCTCTGGAGATGCAGGGTCACACATGCCTGCATTCCTCAGCTTCCACACCCCTCGTATCTGCCTGTGCCATGAGCCTCTTGGCAGCCTCCCTTCTCTGCCTGGGGAAGGGGCTTCTCTGTCCCCTGGTTTTTACTTTCTGCTCTTTTTAGGCATCTGGTGTGTTGTGTGTGGGTAGGTGGTGTCCCTTACCTTTCTAGGATTCATGACACCATGCCAGGAATGAACCTTACTGGCCGTACCTCCTCGTCACCTTTATGGCCCCTTTAATGTTAGAGACTTCTTTCCAAAAAGAAATTAAGAATGAAATTTATAGACACTTCTGCACCAGTGACCAGACTGGTAGGGTTGGGGATGCTTCGTCGGATGTGATTTTGATTTGATAGCTTCCTCTTTCCTCAGCAGGCAGCTGGCCGTTTCCAGTGTGTGCTGCCTTTAGCTGACCCTTGCTTAGAAGCCCCTGGAGCTAGCTTCTGAGAACTCCGTTGATAGCATGGTCCTGGATAGGAGGAGCATGTGATCTTGTACTACTGGAGTTTCTTCGAGTTGTGTTTCCAATCCCACAATGCCTCCATCCTCCCCTCCTGCAAGGCCATTTTGTTCTTGTACCTCTCTGGCTGCATGTGGCCGCCAGTTGTCCCAGGATGGAGACAGGATATTGATTGTTTCCTGTTGCCTGTGGGACATGAACACTTCTTGAATTAAAGCTAATTTTGGAGTTTGAAGTATTAAATGTCAAATTTGAAAGAGAACATGTCTGAGACTTCTTTGTTGTAGAAACGAAGGTTATCCAAGGCCTAGGGGAGGGGAAGGGAAGAAAGAAATGGGAAAGAGAAAAGAACTGGTTCCGTCTGCACTTGTGGAAAATACACCCTTCTGATTAGGTCTGCTGTATTAATATTTCTCTATCAAAAAGCCATTTCCGATAAGGTAGCCTGGACTCTTTCCCTTTTTTCTTCTGTTCAGAATGATATCAAATAATTTTGCTATAGTACTATTTAATATATAGAATATATTGCTATATATAAAATAAAGTATGGTTAGACAAATTTTTTTTTTTAAGTGAAAAGTCATTTGGTAGAGAGACTGCAGAATCAGAATAGTCAACACTGGGAGAACTGTCCCCATTGTAATTAGCTGAAAACAAGACACACAGCTATGATGGTAAACTCCCTTTCTGTTTTTGTAGTTGTGAGCATGCATGTGTGTTTCTCTGTGGATTTGTGCATGTGAGTGCCTGTGTCCACAGAGGCCAAAAGGAGCATCGTATCCCCTGGGGCTGACATTCCAGGTGGGTGTGAGCTCTTCAGTGTGGGTGCTAAGAACTGAACTGAGGTCCTTTCTCTGTAAGAGCAGCCAGTGCTCTTCTCTGCTGGACCATCTCTGTAGCTCAGCCCTTCCTTCCTCTCTCCCTTCCTCCCTTCCTCCCTCCCCCCTTCCCTTCCTTCCTTCCAACTCAAACATCTATAGGTTCTTTCTACACGTAGAGTTTATGCTAATCACCTGCATGGGCTTTTGTACAAATTAGAGACAGCTCATCTGTGTTAAAAACACTGTTCTAGCGTAATATAAGTAAAACCGGCCAATGTCAGTCCTGGCCTCTCTCTGCTTTGACAAAGTCTATTTTGTGGCTTCCTCTAGAATAGGCAACAAAGGAGGGGGAAGACTCTGGAAGGGAACGATGTTTGGTGTATGTTGTTTACTACATAGCAGACCAGACATACCCCATCTTCTGGAACAAACAGAGTCTAAAAGAAACTGCCTTGGGCCCCAGGATCTTCAGCCTTCTGTCTCCAGAGTCTTCACTCATCTGGATTCTAGAGGGACTCAGGGCTCAGATTTGTAGTGTGGCAGGAGCCCAAGACACTGTTCAAACAAGGTGCAAGAGACCTCAGTCTGTATATATGATGAAGAAAAATCTCAAAGTGCTGGCCGCTCACTCCTCATGGCTCCATCCATGGATGAGTGAACATCGTGACAGTTTAATCAGGGCTGTGACGGTGACATGCAAAGGGAGGGAATGGAAAGCCAGAGCCTCTGAACTGAGATTTTTTTTTTCTTTCTGGGAAAGGAATTTGGTGGTTTTGGGTTTCTTGGTGTGTAACCTGAGAGGCTCATCCATCTCTTTGGACAGAGGAACATTTCGGCATTGGGAGTGCAACTTCTGATTTATCACATGCAGCTGGGTGGGCCGAGTCTCCCTGGTGCCTTGCCGTGCCCAGGAACAAGCCTGGCTGCTCAGCAAGGCTTTGCCTTCCAGAGAGGCTTGTGAGCTGGGGCTTTGTGTGCTTAAGTGGCTGCTGAGAACTGTCACTCTGGGCATGTGTGCAGGGAAGCTCAAATGAAGGAGGGGGTCACCTGGTCCCTCTCTAGTCTTGCGTTTGTCAAGGGTGAGTTGGCTCCCTGCTAAAATTGCTTTATTAAAGTCTGAATTCTGTATCTCTGTTTGTCTTTAAGAAGGAAGGGGAACTGGAATCATATGGGTTGCCCTAATCCAATGCAATGTGTTCTCTTCCAAAAGAGGAAACTTGGGTAGAGATGTGGGCACACAGAGATAAGACCAGAAGAAGAGACATGAGATGACTATCTATAGCTGGGGAGAGAGACTTCAGCAGAAATCCACTCTGTCTGCATCATGGGCTTCTGACCTTCATAACTGGGAGACCCGCATTTCTGCCGTATAAGCTTCTCAGCTTGTGGGGTTTTGTGACGATAGCAGCAGACACAGTGCCAAGGTCATCACAGCAGTCATGGTGGAGAGCTTTGCCTGGTTACTGAGAGGGTTTTCGAACTGGATCCTTCCACCTCTTCCTTCTTCTTGAAGGGAGCTCCCCTCACAGCCTTCTCCTCATTTCACTCTGCTTTATAATAAAGCCATCAGGTCCAAATGCCACAGAGCCTGTTCCTAGACACAGTGTCCTCATGGAGTAAGGAACGGAGCTTGCTCATCAGACCCTGGTTTGGTTCTGTGATAGAAAGCTTGGGGCTGTTTGATTGGGAGGGGAGGGGAGGAATTCCTCTCTAAAGAATGAGAGGAGCCTGAGGCAGGAGGATTGCCAGGAGTGCTAAACCAGCCTGGGCTCCATGGTGAATCCCCTATCTCATCTCAGAGGGAAAAAAAAATCCCCATTGAAAGAATGAAGTATTTTAAATTCCAATTAGAAACTCTTCAAGGACACATGTGTGAAATTATTAGGGTGCCCACAGAAGTGTTTAGACTTGATTAGGGGATGCTTTCATGTGACCTGTGGATATTGGTAACTTCCCTATGAGATGCATGAACCAGAAAGGCTGCTCTGTGCGCCTTCTAAAGTGGTGCTGTTGTTATAGCTGTGGTTCTTGCTAATAGCATTGGGTGCATAGTCCCTTCTTTCCTGAGCTGCTTGTGACAGTACTGGCCTGAGCCACTGTCTTAAGCCACAGACATTGTCTCTAGGGTGTGAGGGCAGTACCTTCTGAGGAAGACACTGTTTAAACTTCTCTCGCAGACGATGCTGGGTCTGTAACGGTCTGTTTCACGGACTCCGCTCTCTGTGTGTGTCTCCTGTCCAGATTTAGACTACTGTGACATTGCATTGGATGAGGGTCCATCTTCTGGCCTGGCGTCATCTTAAATTGGTCACCTGTAAACATCCTACAGGTCAAGGTCACAGATCCTGGGGGTAATGACTCCAGCTTCTTTTGTGGAGACACAATTCAGTTCATAAGATTATGTCTTGATTTTTTTTTTTTTTTGGTATACATATGATGTCGAAGCATGTGCGGGCATGTGTATGCTGTGGCCTGTGCCCTCAGGTGTCAGCTATTACCATCTGTCTTGTTTGAGACCAGATCTCTTGTTGTTTGCTGCTGTGCACTCTGGGATAACTGGGCCATGAGCATCTGGGAATTCTCCTGTCTTTGACTTCCATCTCACCTAGAACACTGGGATTATAGGCATGCCACCATGTGGCTCTATATGGGGTCCTAGGGATTCAAACACAGGCCCTCATGTTTGCCCAGTAAGTCATTTTCCTACTGAGCCATCTTCCCCAGCCCTGTTATGGTTTTCTTTAATGGCCTCCCGTGATGGCTAATCTGGGTCAATTTGACCACATCTGGAATCAATTAAAACCCAAGCATCTGGTCACACCTGTAGAGGATTTTCTTGGTTGGGTCATTTGAGATGAGAAGACTCACTCTACGCCTGCATCTCTGAGGTAAATCTGGACCACACCTTATGGTAGCCCATGTAAACGCCAATGGAAGAAGGAAGTCTCTGCCTTTGGCCTGCTTGCTCTCTTACTAGGTCATTCATTAACTCTGCTGCTGAAGCATTTCTTTGCTGGGATTAGAACCTACTTCCTCAGGGTTCCCATATACACTGAAGACTAGCTGAAAAATCCAGCCTCAAGGGCTGAATAACTTTGAGATTCTTTGTCTTTCTGTCAGGACACACACATAGATGCATGTGTGTGTGTGTGTGTGTGTGTGTGTGTGTGTGTGTGTGTGCGCACATCATTTCTGTTTCTCTGAAAAACCCTGACTAATACTCTTCCTAAAGATCTTTGGTCTCACAAAGCAGAGAACAAGATCCAGCAAAGTGAAAGAGGCTGTGAAGGAGTGAGGTAGTCACAGCCAAAAGATACACGGAAGCTGTTCCTAGAGGTCTGCAGAGATTTAATTCCAGGATCACCCATAGATGTCGTCAGGTGCAGTAAACTTAAATGCAGTAAACTGATGCACTGTATCATTTAACCTAGGCACCTACACTCCCACCCATTCTTAGGTTGTTTATCATGCTAATACGATGCAAATGTATGCAAATCGTTGCTCTGCTTGTTTAAGGGATAATGACTAGGAGAAGTCTGAACACGTCTAGGGCAGACCCCGATTTCCTTTCCCAAATATCTCCCATCTATGGCTGAATTAATGGATGCAGACCAGGACCTCCACGTTTCTCGCTCTTTAGGGGGTAGCTTGGCTGCCTCTACATGGGGTGTGGATTTTGAAATGCTCAGTTAGTTAGTTTCTTGTCCTGACATAATACCTAATGCAAACAGTTGAAGGGAGGAAGGATTCAATGCTCATGGTTCCCGGGGAAGGCGTAGTGGTGGGAGTCACTCCCAGCTATAGCAGCCAGACAGTAAGGCACCTGTTCATCTCTCAGCAGACCAGGAAGCAGAGAGACCCACAGTGGAAGTAGCGTGGGGTGTCCTCAAGACTTGTCTTGCAGATACCACCTCTTCCAGCTAGGGCCTCCAGGACCAGAACCACCACCCAGGGAGTAAGCGTTCAAACCCATGAGCTTGTGGGAGATATTTCTTATCAAACCCATATCTCCCACCTAGGAGGTATTCACTGTTGGGGTGCTTGGGCTAACGAACGGTGCAGTGTTGGAAACATACAGTGCCCCTGTGGAGGAGAGATGCATAGTAGAGACAAGGTGGAGAAGGGTGCTCTTCTGCTAAAGTAGGCCCTGGCAGCAGTCTGGTCCTGTGATGTCTTTAGCTGGTGTGACTTCCCCGGAAGGGTGGGAGCAACACCATGCAGCAACACCACACAGATTTCTACCTCACCCATGCGCTTGTGTGAGCGAACCCCTATCCAGCAAAGTGTCTTGATTATTAGAACAAGCTTAGCACTTTGTGGTTTTAAAATTAGGGCAACACTCGGTGTACTGAACATGGTTCTTATAGCTAGGTGCTTCTTCTAGTTGATGTTGCGGGTTCTCTCTCGTTCCCGCTTTGAGCATTGTTTTGATATGGAGAGAGCAAGGTGGGCAAGGGTAGAAGCTTCTGGAAGCGTGACATAGGGTTGTGAGGTCAGACCAGCTCTTCATGGGCACACTTGAAAGGTAGAGTGGAAGATTAGTTTCTAGTGATACAAAGAACTGATGGGGGTAGGGTGGGTGGAGAGACTGCTCAGCTGTTAAGAGCACCGACTGCTTTTCCAGAGGTCCTGAGTTCAATTCCCAGCAACCACATGGTGGCTCACAACCACCTGTAATGGGCATCCAATGCCATCTTCTGCTGTGTCTGAAGACAGTGACAGTGTACCCACATATATGAAATAAATATGGCTGGAGGCGAATGGGCCAGAAAAAAAAAAAAAGCTGATGTGAAGGTGTAGCCTTTGTTACTCATTACCAATGTACCGGAGGAAGTAAACGGCGTTGTCTGTAGGAGTTCCATAAGGAATTCTGTGTGTAGGCTTCTTGTGTTCCGTGGCTTAGAGTTGAAAGCATTTGTAATACATGTCACGTTAGCAGGTTTGCTGTGGCTCCCTGGCAGTCCTCTCAGACAGATGAGTGGGAAGGGGGAAGCTGCCTCTGTCTTGGAGTCCCAGAGGAAAGGCTTTGACAAGTAGCTGCAGTACCAATGTCACTTAGACCTGCTGTGTCTGTGGTGGCTGTGAGGAGACAGACCAGGGCCTGTGACATTTATTCTCACCGCCTGGAGGCTAGCACAGGAGATGGAGTTGTCCGCCTAACCTTGTAAAGAGGGATTTTTTTTGCTTTGTGCTAACTTTTAGGGGTTGCCCATAATTTTTAGTCCTCTTTGGCATTTAATTGCACGTGGCATTGTGGAGAAGTCCCCAGGGATTTTCAAGTAAGCACATCACAGGTCAGTGATGTGGTAGGAGATGACAGGGTATGGGGTACTGCCTGCAGGAAGGGGTTAATGCTGTTCTTGCAGGACTGGATTAGTTACTGAAAGGCAGATTGTTATGAAGTGAGCTGCTCAGGTGCTTTTGTCTTTCTGGACACGTCCTCTTGTCTGTCACCTTTTCTGACACGTTACCCTGACACATCACGAGGCCCTCACTGCAAGCGAAGCAGATGCCAGCCACCTTCTTGCTCTCGGACTTCTCAGCCTACAGACCAGGAGTTAAAGAAACTTTTTTTTCTTTATAAAATTCTTCATTTGTGGTGTTCTGCTGTAGTAGCATACAATGGATCCAGACCATAGGTGGCTCTTCAGTTTTGTGTGATGTTTCTTAGGACCGTTCCCCTGTATGCCTGTGACCCTTCTTGTAAGACCACCATGGCTTAGACACCATGGCTCTTCCACATCAATGGCCTTGCCTTGACTGATCTGTAATGACCCTGTTTCTAAGAAGGGTCACACTTGGATGTCCTGGGTAGGGGTGTGATTTCATATCTTTCTGGAGAATACAATTTAGACCCTAATGTGTTGCAAAGTGGCTTTTCTACCTTTGCCACAGAGGACTCTGCCTCCCCACCTCCCCCATGGTCATCTGTCATGTCTCCATCTCAGCATCTTGCCGATGTCTTGGATTTTCTACCCTCTCTTATCCATTGGTCTATTTGAGCTGCTTTCGGTTTTCTCCAGCTGATCAGTGTCCACCATAGACTAGCTGAGTCCTTCAGCATCCTTCCATCTCTAGGGCCTCATGGTATAATCCATCCTAACTGTCTAGATATGCACTCTAGTCAGGCCACAGTCCTGCTGATAAAGCTTGAGGACCTAGGAGAAGATTCCACTTGTTTTGTGCCTTCAAGACCATCAGGGTCAGTCTTCATGATCCCCAGTTCTTCTGATGAGTGCTCTGTCCTCTATGGGGACCTGCTGGCTCCCTCTGCCTTCCCTTGGTGCCCATGGTGAGCACAAACTTCCAGAGCTCCGGCAATCATTCCTAGAGTTCGTTATCATCTGCCTGGATCTCTGCTGGGATTCCATGTCACACTGCTCACACTCCATGTGCCTTCATCTGCATTCATGAATGGGTGTTGGCTTCCTCATCAACTCCTAGGATTTTTTTTTTTTCCTGGTAGTATCGGGCCCTAGAAATTTTGAAATATCTACTTTTATCTGCCCATCTTGATTGTTCTCAAACAGTGGCTGCTTAGACAAACTCAGTGGAACAAAGGTCTCTGGGAAGCTCTGAGTGTAGTCAGGAGACTCTGCCATGGTCCAGAGGTTTCCTCTTCCAGCCCTGGGTGTACAGTGACACCCAAGTTAATCAGTGTCTATGAGTCAGCCTTCCTCCAAGGACACCGGGTGTGTGGCAGCTTAGGTTTTAACTTCTTGATGGGCTGGTCTCAGAGTGGTTGGAAGAAATTCCCAGTGGGTTTTAAGGCTGGACTCAGTGGAGGGAACGAACCTTTGAGAAGTGTGTTTGATTCCTTGACCTGTCTTAATCGGATGCCACACTAGATGGTTCGAGAAGCAAAGACACCCTGCCCCATGGTTTTGGCAGCTGGAAGGCCAAGCTGAGGGTGTTAAGAGGTCCCATGATGCCCTCTGAGGGTGCATAGGAAGGCTTGCTTTCCGCCCTTGCTAGGGTTTACCCATCATTTGTGGTTCTTGGCTGTGTAAAAGGTTTTGTTTTTTTGTTTTGTTTTGTTTTGTTTGTTTTTTTATATCTAAGTACACTTTGGCTGTCTAGAGGGCATCAGATCTCATTACAGATGGTTGTGAACCACCATGTGGTTGCTGGGAATTGAACTCAGGACCTCTGGAAGAGCAATCAGGGCTCTTAACTGCTGAGCATCTCTCCAGCCCCTCCCCCTTTTTAAATTTTTTTAATTTTTTGTTTTTTTGTACAAACAGTTCTTATACAGTATACTCGCCTGTGCCAATTATCTTCTCATAAGCCCAGCATTCTAAGAATGTCTTTAATCTATGGTGTTAAGGTCCTAGGAGTAGGACTTCAAATGCTTTAGAAGACACATCTCAATGCTAGCCATTGCTAGCATGGACTCCCCTGTCCAGCCTGAAGCAGTCATGACTGCTGGGTGGATGATTAAAGTTTGTCGGGTCAGACTGTTCCATTCCACCCTGTAGGTAAGGATGTGAGGAAGTGACACTTGCATGCACCCTGTCCTGTCTAGTCCCTGGGAAGACATCCGGCTGCCTTGCTCCATGCAGGAAGCCTTGGAGTGATAGCTAAGAGTAGTCAGTCTGGGCTGAGCCCACAGTCATGGCAACCCCACTTGCTCTTGGTCATGGCTAGAGGGCTGCTCCCAAGTGAGCCTTTGAGGTCCGAGTCCAAGGCCTGTATTAGTCACGTTCTGCTCAGCGAATGCCTTAAGTCACCCATCATCCTTGTCTAGTGAGCCTTATTCTGCCTGTACTGTACCCCTCCCCCCCATAAGCTGGGTTCTGATGACCAATGACTGAATTCTGAATGTGGTTCAAACAGTCTCTCTAGTGAATTCTGCTAACTGAGCTTTGATGACTAGTGAAGATGTTCTAATGGCTGGTGATTGAGGCCTAATGGTTTTGTTACAGTTCTGATGATCCGTGACTGAGTCCTGGTGTTTGACGAGTGAGTGATCAAATGCTAGAGGTCCGTAAATGAATTCTGATGGTTAGTGACCAAGTACAGATAGTCACCAGTTGACTTCTGATGGCGGAAGTCTAAGTTTCTTTTCCTGTTGCTGTGATAAAGGACTCCAACAAAAGCGACTTAAAGGTAAACTTTCAGTTTACTTTTCAAGGTACAGTTCATCCTGGAGAAGGCAAGGCGGCAGAGAAGGAAGCAGCTGCTTGTGTTGCATCTACAGTCAAGCTGTAGAGAGAGAGGAGTGCCCTGTTCGGCTCAGGCCACTTTCTCTGTTTATACAGAACAGGATCTCACCAGGGAACACTATCGCTTATAGTGGGTGGATCTTCTCACTGCAATTAAAGTCATCGCCACAATCACCCACAGGTGTGACTCCAATCAACCACTTGACAGTTAACCCTGACTGTAATAGTCTGTGATTTCGTTCTGATGGTGGGCGATTGATTTGCTCATAGGGGGCTATGGGACATTGATGGTGAGGCGATTTGGGAGTTAGGTTGTTGGTTGAAGTGACCAGTCTGGAGGGGGGCGGGGTTAGATGTTCCTGGTTTTCCTTGCTTACATTGGCTTACCTTATCATCTTTAGGTTATCTATAATGCTTGACCCCTAGCCCATAATCATGCATTTGTTCCAAGAAGCAATCTATCCACAGTCAAGCCCAAATCACAATCCTGCCATGCCCCAGGTAGGGGACCCTGGGGTAATTTCTTAATTCGTGTCAGTCTGGAGTTTCCCTCTGTATGGGAAGAGCTGGTGTCTTTCTTCTTTAGAAGGACAGAGTGTACACAGATGCAGAAAGTGACTTATTGGACCTTGCTTGCCAAGTGCCTAGTGGATTAGACTTGTCCCGTCTGGAGATTGTCTGGATTCATGACTGTGGTCTCTATGTGTGCCTTTTTTACACTATGTAGTTAACAAAGATACAAACTAGACCATATCAGTGTTACCCCCACTGACTGTGGAACTAGATGATTTAGGCTACGACCCCTAAAGAGTCCTAAAACCTAAGGATGTCAAGTCCTTTCTATAAAATGATCCAGTATCTGCATATAACTTACACATTCCTCCAAATATATTAAATCAGCATTAGCCTCTTTGTACATCTAGCTCAATACTCTGTAAATGGTTGTTACATTAGGTCATTTAAGGGTTAAGACATATATATATATATATACATATATATATATGTAAATATACATATATATATAGTCAGTACATGTTAGTTATGGATACAAGAATCATAGGTCCCCACACACCCGAGTGAGATCCAGCCACACACCCGAGTGAGGCTCCAGTGGGTGCTGGAATGAAGTGGAGGACAGTGACATTGCATGGCGGTAGGATGCAGGGTGTGGCTGCACATGGCTTCAGTGTGGGGCTCCTGCCTACACATACATTGGCTTCAGTGTAGTGCTCACTGGCTTGGAACTTGAAACAGTCTTCCGGCTTCCGTGCCTCTGGGAAATGTGTGACTGTGCCCATATTTTCCTCTGAACTGGTTGAATCTTTGGATGAAAACCTCACAGCCGAGGAGGGCTGACTGCATTTACAAAGTTGAAGTTAGACAGTCGTTTGGATTGGATGTTTGATTGTATCTGGACCACTGAGCACTAGCTTCTATGCTGCCTAATTTTAAGGGAACACAATTAATTCACCTTCCCTCCCTCCCTTTCCCCTCCCTC
>NW_022196894.1:87919813-87944650 GCF_008632895.1 Mastomys coucha
ACTCAGAAATTCACCTGCCTCTGCCTCCCAAGTGCTGGGATTAAAGGCGTGCGCCACCACCGCCCGGTCCTTCCTTCCTTTTTTATTTGTGTGTATGTTGATGTGGGTACACATGTAGTTCAGGTGCACACATGTGTCATGGGGCCAACCTTGGGTGTTGTTCCTTGGGAGCCATCTTCTCTGTTTATTTTGGTAACAGAGCCTCTCACCAATAAGGCTAGACTGGCTGACCATTGAGCCCCAGGGATCCACTCATCTCTACCTCCTGGTGCTGGATTGTGACTGCTACCCATGCCTAAGTACTTTACATGGGTTCTGGGGATTGAACTCAGCTCTTCCTGCTTGTCTTACAATCACTTCATCACCTCAGTCATCTCCCAGTCCCCTAACCTTCCCTTTGTGAGTGGTTAAAAAACTGTTTGGTAAAGTGAGAGCCGCCCTCTTGGTCATTTTTTTTTTCTTTTTTGAAAGTGTTGTAACAATCAACATATCTTCTTTATTATCTTTTTTCTTTTTTCTTTTTAAATGGGCGGGAGGTTAGATTTGTAACCAGTACATCTTGTTTCCCATGAAAGCAACATTAAAATCTTTCCGACCTGATTTTGACCTAGCAAAGCTCCATTTAATTGCGATGAAGGAAATAGATAAACTAGTAGTTAACCCAGATTCTCAGGATGAGGCCCACTGGGACGGGCATTTAAGAGCTGAAGATGGTAACTCTGATCACAGCTGCCTTGAAACTCAATAAGATAAAATAAAATAAAATAAAACAAAAAAAAAACCGAGGCAGAGAAATTTATAGGGTTTTCTGTTAGTGATCACAGTCTTCTGAGTGGAAAGCATTTCTTTGAAGTTTATGATGGTCTCCTTTTTTTGAAACAGGTCTTTTATAGATCTGATTATATAAATATTCATATCCTAGAGTGTCAGACTTTCACATTTCTTTTTCTTTAATTAAAGTTGTTTACATTTGTGCATTCCTTTTGTATGTAGGGGAGGCCAGGTGTGCCACACCACTGGTGTGGAGGTCAGAGGGCAGCTTTTGGGAGTTGGTTTTCTGAGGCTTGGTGGCGAGAACCTTTACCTGGTGAGCCATCTCTGGACTAATACAGTTCATATTTCTTTATTTTTTTTTTTTCCCCAACGACCAGGCCTCAGGAGCCATCCACTGTGTTTTTTGAGGCAGGGTCTCTCATTGGCTTACCAATTGATGTTAGCCTGGCTGGCCAGTGAGCCCCAGAGATCCTGTCTTAGCCTTTACTGACTGAGCTGTCTCCTTCCTTTAACCTCCTCTTTAGCTTTAAATGATAAAGAGTAGAAAGGATACTAACCTGTTGTCTCCTGTGATGGTTTGTATATGCTCAGCCCAGGGAGGTCATTGAAGTACAGCCTTATTACAATGAAATCCAATGTCTAAACATTGTTCTTATTTTGGGCTTGTACCACAGTAAGAGCCAAGATTTTAAACTCTACTAAATACAAAACAAACAAAAAGACTTTATATATTTATGTTCATTTAAGAAAATACTAGTAGTGATGTATTATTTTGAAATTTACACTTAATATGTTTGGAGTTATTTAAAATTTATATTGAGAAAAATGTATTTTCACTATTGCTGTAGACGAGCATCTACATAAGACTGTAAATTGATGTTTTATATCAAAACAACTTTTATAATACTTATTTTTAGTGTTATAATACTTTATAAATTTTAAGGAATATGACAAAAAAGGTATGTAGGTATTGAAGGGGGGTCTACGGGAGGAGTTGGGGTACAAAAGGGAAACAAGAATGTGATTTAATTCTATTTACTTAAAATATATTTTTTAATTTTTAATTTTTAAATTTATTTTTATTAGTTATTTACATGTCATATGGTTTCTCCTTTCCAAATTTCCCCTCCAAAAAACAAACAAACAAACAAAAACAACAAGAACGAACCCCTGTTGCCTCCCCCCTCCCTATGCTTGCCACCCTACCCTCTCCACTTATTAGCCCTGGCATTCCCCTACACTGGGGCACAGAATCTTCATGGGGCCAAGGGCCTCTCCTCCCATTGATGATCGACTTAAAATATGTTTTTAAATGTTAACAAATTCAGATAAATTGAAATCATGTAACTTTTCTCATCATAATGCAATAAAAGTTAAAAAAAAAAAGGTGTGGCCCTGTTGGAGTAGGTGTGTCACTGTGGATGTGGGCTTTAAGACCCTCATCCTAGCTGCCTGGAGGTCAGTATTCTCTGCTAGCAGCCTTCAGATGAAGATGTAGAACTCTCAACTCCTCCTGCACTATGCCTGCCTGGATGCTGCCATGTTCCTGCCTTGGTGATAATGGACTGAATCTCTGAACCTGGAAGCCAGCCCCAATTAAACGTTGTCCTTTGTAAGCCTTGCCTTGGTCATAGTGTCTGTTCACAGAAGTAAAACCCTAACTAAGACATCTCCTAAACTTAGTTCATCACTGAAAGCAGCTGAAAAGAAAGAACCCAGTGTGGCAAATACCCATAAAGACACGGCAACTTCCTTTTCAAAGACAAAGAGCCAAAGCTAGGGTGCAAGAGTTAGACTTCTCCATGACGAAGTTAAGGATTTCATAGGAAGTCCACTGAAGACGCTTCCTGGGACTGCTTGCTTGGGTTGGTCTTTCTCAGTAGCATTCTTCCTCCTAGGTTCTAGGCCTCCTGTCTCTCAGATCTTCATTCTTAGCATTAAAATACGTGAAACTTATTGACGCCTTAAGCCCTCCAGAACACATGGCAAAGCCCTGACCTGGAAGATGGCTGTTTTTGCAAACAGCCTTTGAAAAGGAAAATGAGCTGGCATCTTCATTATGGCCCGTGGTCCAGTCTGAGTTGTGTTTTATGAGAAGGAGTTTGGATTCTTCTAAGGGATGGCCTGGCAGTGGCATTGGGAAGGACAGACATCTCATTGAAGAGATGAGGGATGACCGGGCATCCAGGCCAGAAGTTCTACAAAGAGTCTGTGTGTGGTGAGGAGAGGCCAGGTGGGAGGGCCAAGGGAGCTGCCCCAAAGAAGGCTGAGGGAAACCAGGAGAGTGAGGATCTTTCCTGGGAGTCAAGGACACATACAAGAGGATATACAAATGAGGCTGGTTGAGATGGCTCAGTGGGTAAAGGTGCTTGCCACCAAGCCTGATGACCTGAGTTGGGTCCCCAGACCTACACTGTAGATGGAGAGAATTAACTCTTACAAGTTGTCTTTTGACTTCCCCTTGCCTGCTGTGGCACTTGCAGCTACATAGCTATGCATCCCTCAAAAGTAAATGTAGACAAAAAAAAAAAAAAAAAAAAAAAAAAATGGAGAGGAAGTTTGGATACAGGCATGGGCTTATTGAGGTCAGAGTGTTGGCCCCATTGTGAGAAGAGACCTCTGCCAGCCACAGAGAGAAGCCTCACAAGAAACTGCCCCGTTAAGGCTTTGATCTTAGACTTCTGACCTTTAAAATTGTGAAGCCACAGATTGCTGTTAATGAGGCAGCCATTGTGTGGTAGCCTGAGTGGATGGATGGAAGTATGAATGAATGAATGAGTGAATGAATGAATGAATGAATATGCCAGGAGATGATGAGAGAGATTGGATGAACAACTAGTGTTAAAAAGAAGAGGAAGAGAGAGATCTTAGTTTTAGGATCTCAGCCATCGGGTCTCCACACAGCTCTGCCCTGTTCACAGAAGCATGCAAACACAGACTTGCCTCCCACAGTCCCCCTCTTTCTGCTTATGGATTCTGTGCCCTTCCTGAGCTGTTATCTGCTTTTCTCTGAAGCAGAGTGTTTAGTCTTCCATGGAGAGAAAAGGAGGCCAGGAGGATTTATGGAGGCCTTGCAGGAACACAAATTCTGCTTTATTCAGACTGACATCATAATTGCACATGGATAAATCAGAGCAGAGTCCGGGGAAGGGCCTTCTGAGGAATGCAGCTCTGATGGTAGGTGATTTAGCTTGGGACTTAGGCAGAGACTGAAGGAAGCCACCTGCAGTGAGCTGTAAGGAGCTTGTATGAATGCTGACTGGAGCCCTGCTAGAGCCCCGTGTGGACTTAATCCTTCCTGTCCCGGAGCTATCCTGTCTGTCACTCCCCTGGGTCCTTGTCATATTTGCCTCCCAGTGTTGACTTCTATACTGACCCAGAACTGTGTGTCATTAATAGTTACTCAGTTAGGAGCCATGGATGATGGTCACTGTGTGCCAAGATTATCCCCCAGTCACTGGAGAGGAAGCTTCTTGCCTGAGATTTCTCAATACTGGGACCCTCAGCTTAGCTGTGAGCGAAAAGTAGATTCAGCTGCACTTTGGCTTTTTGACTGAGTTCTGGATCTCGGGCAGGCGGTGTGCTTTAGAGAACAATTGATTTGAACAAAGCCACATGGCTAGAACTTCCTTATAGTTTGCTGTAGTTGTCTGTGACCACAGTGGCTACTGAATACTAGAGATGAGCCAGATATGAAAGATGTGCTCTTGAAGTGTAAAATACGTGTTAAAAGAGTTCCAAGGCTTTGTATGACAAAGAGCTTGTAAGATAGCTAGCTCATTAAGAATTCTGAATGCAGAGGCTGGAAGAAAATGGCTCATCGGTACCTGTTGCTCTTGCAAAGGATCCAGGTTTGGCTCATCGCATCTACAGGGTAGCTCACAACTACCTGTAACTCCAATTTCAAGGAACCCCACACCCTCTTCTGACCTTAGGCATCAGACATGCATGTGGTACACACACACACACACACACACACACACACTCACACACATGCACAACCTATCCCTGGGGTGCACTGGCTCACCTCTTGATGAGCTCTGGACCACTGAGAGATCCTACCTTAGAAAACAATGTAGCTGGCCCCTGCTTAGGTTACCTCGGCTCTCCACACAAAAACCCATACATGTGTATGCATACTCCAGCTTCAAGTGTGCACCCCTCCCACACACGTGCACTCTCACACACACAAATGCAAACACATATAAAATGTTGAAGATGGTTTTGTTATACATCACTCTTTAAAAAAAAACAAACCTAAAAAATGAGCGAGAGAAAGAGGAGCATGGAGGGTAGGGAGGATGAGGATATGAAAACCTGCAAGGGGGTCCAGTCAGGAAGAAGTGCTGGCCATACCTGAGTTAGATCTCTGGGCTATATTAAAGGGCTCCACAAAGTTGCCCTCTGCCCTTCACATGCAGGCTGTGAGATCCCTCATAACATAATAATAATAATAATAATAATAATAATAAAATAATAACAACAACATAGGGAATGAGCAAAATAAAGAAGTCCACATTTCACAATGACTATTATATAAAAGCATTTGAAGAATGAAAACTATTTGAACAAAAGTGAGGGGGGCAAACAAAAATTGATACACTGTAGGTCGTCAAAATAAGATGTGTTCCAAGAAAAATACAGTGGAGGGTGCAGGGAGCAGGGCTGGTACCTGATGATGGAGAATTTCAATTATCTTCTTAAGGGATCTTATTTAGAGATGTTCTATCACCAGTGGTTAGGGACATTGCTTCAGCCTCACTATGTGATGGAGGGAAACAGAGAAGGCTCAGAGAGAGTGCTATACATGCAGCCTTCCTTGCAGGAGGCTAGCCCAGATGGAATGTTCTGGAAGAAGAAACTTGGTTGTGAGCAGGAGGAAGGAGGGAGGGATTCGGTGGCTGAAGCAACAGATGAGGACAACATAGAGTCTCAGAGAGCTCAGGGGACTCTTAGGGAGGTCCAGGCATGGTGGTCACCATCTTAGGGATGGTGTAGAGGGGTAGTGGTGTATAAGGATGCTCACCTTGGGGTATCCTTGGGCAGTAGGGTTGCTGCTAATCTCAATGAGTGAGTTCAGTGGCCTGGGAACTGTAGCTGTGCAAAGCTCACCCATCGCCCTTTGCATTTCTTGGGTCTCTTTGCTTTCCACTCGTATATTCTAGGCTTCTCTGCTGTAGCCATTGGTGTAGACTCTGGATCATATGGAGTCTGAGTCAGAAAAGAAAAAAAAGGAACAGAAATGAGTGCTGGGAAGTGGATGGGGATCGAGAACGCAGTATTTTAGCTACGGTATTTATTTTTCAGAGGCCAAGCGTGGGGAATAGCCAGAGAGATCACATGGCCTCCACAAAACGTGTATCATGAAAGAGAAATGACGTTCGCATCTCTCTTTCATCAGTACCTCATCTCCTGTAAGATGCCCCAGTTTCCTGAGTTCCTACTATGTGCATACTCGGGTTGACTTGGTATTCTTTTACAAGCACCACCCAGGCACCCATGTCTGTAGGCAGCAGCCTTTGTGCGCTAGCTCCAGTTTGCTTTTTTTTTTTTTCCCCCAGTCCAGCAGGATCTAGTTTCTTCTTTCCCACCAGCGGGGAGTGTTTCCAGGGTGATTTGTCCAATAAATTTGAGCCGGAGTGGAGTGTGTACAGAGTAACCCCAGGAAAGTAGCTTTCGAACTCCATGGGGTGAGCGTGGGAGGGCTCCCCAACCCTGCAGTGGCTGATTATTTTCCCCCACTTAAAATAGAGTTGAGGCTTCTGCTTTTGCCCAGTGCCAGGTATGGCAGCTGCTGGGGAGATGGGTTCTAATGAGCTCTGTGGTTTCATCTGAGTAAGGACGGTTTTTTTCCCCACTCATTTTTAATACTGGGAGAGAAGACACTTATCCCCTCCTTTACAAACAGATGAATTTTAGCTTGCAGCGCAGTGGGGGAAGGCCAGCAGGGAGCCAGGGGGTCAGGAGCGGTTGTGTTCAGCTACATAAACAGCAGCAATTAGTGGGTCCCTGTAAAAGACAGTCATGCGTGTTTGCTGTCTGGCATCTCTTTCTCTGGGAATCCGAGCAACACTGAAATTAATTATGAAGGCGGCAAAGGATATTTTCTGCTTCCTGTTAAATAATTCTCATCCACACAGGGGCACGTTCCAGTCGGATGCGTGTACACACAGGTTCTGGGGAAGAAGGCATGAAGCCAATTGATTTTCAAAACTTCCCACTGGGTCATGTTATTCATGCCAGGGTTCAGTCCTTTTCTACTGAGTTCTGGCTGGGGCTGGAGAGGCACAGCCCAAGCCCCAGCCACTTTCCTTTTCTGGCTTCTTTAGGGGTGGGAGAGCTTCTTTTTTTGCTGATTTCATGCTGCATGCTCACCCAGATTCTATTGTGTATAATGAAGTTTCCAAGGGCACTGCTGTGGACTTGTTAGTTTGCTTAGGGTTCATAAGAAGCCTAGGATGAGCAGGGTAAACAGTGCTGGCCTTTGCTTTCTCATGGTTCAGGCCTTTGCTCTAAGTCTAGGCGCAGAGGTTTGGTTTCTCCTGAGGCCTCCCGTCATCTTGCAGATGGTTGTGTCCTCGTGTGTCCTTAGATGGCCTCCCTTTGACTGTCCTGACAGGGGTGATGATGTTGTAAAGAGACATCAGTTCCCCTCCTTTTGGTGAGCAGACGATTTCCACAATAGTTTCCTCCACACTGGCATCTCCCCAGGAGTCTTAGGCTGAGAAAAGAGAAAATGTGCAGGCATGTGCCAGCCAGAGGGGAAGCTTGTCTCCCAGAAAGAGACTTCACGCATCTTACTACGTATCAGACCCTTAAAGGAGAGACCCTGAGCTGAGAAAGGGATGGCCCAGAGGTGGATGGGACACCTCTTGAGGAGGGAGGGGCTTTGGAGGGCACAAGGGGGCAGGATGGGATCAATGAGGGTCTCTCTGGCATGAGGGGATTCCTGGAGCTCCTGTGTTATTGCTGGTGATGTGAATTTTCAAACTCTCTCTCACTATTTAGCTGCAGGAAGGATAGCTGGATCCACATTTGAACTTGGCAGTGGTCCCTAGTCTCTCTGGTAGTACTCATCCAGAGCTGATCTGCTCCTGTGTACCCACTTTCTAGAATGAACATTTTGTCTAAGTAAATGGCTGCTGTAGAGCCACAGAGCACACAATTGGGAAAAGGCTGGGGTGGGGTCATCTGTCTGTCCATCCTTCCCTTCTTCCCTCTTCACATCTCTAGTTGAGAGCATGTTTATTGAGCCCCTTTTCTATTATTCTATTTTCTATTGACACAGCTGGGCACTGGGCACATGGAGATTGGTGCTAGAAGTGGGTTCTAGGGAAAGGTGAGCTGTGCAGAAGGGTGAGAAGACTCAAGTAGAATTGACCTCAGAGCCTGGGAGGGGAGGAGGTGGGAATATTGTGTACCTTAAAGGTGGTATCTTTATTGAAGTCCAGTGACTTATGGGGAAAGTAGACCTGATTAAGTGGGTTGTGGGTGTTTTGGCGGGGTTGTAGCAGTAAATAAGCTGCAGGGGACACTCTCAGGATGGGGTGCCCTTTAGAGGGGGCTCTGTGACATCTTCATCACAGTCATTCACCAGCTGAGTCTGTGTCCACAGTTTGTATCCACTATTCCCATATCCAGCCATGCAGCAAAGGTATTGTTCTTCTCTGTTACAGTTTAGGAAGTTGAGAACTCAAATGCTTATCTTTCCTCCAGGAAATCAGAGAGATGACCAAGAACATACTAGCTGCCTGTGGAGTGTTGGTGGAATTTTCCATTCTTCAGTCTACCCATCCACTATCCATTTATCCATCCACCCACCTATTTGCCCATCCATCCATCTACCCATCTATCCATTTGCCTATCCATGTATCAATCATCCATCCATCCATCCATCCATCCATCCATCCATCCACCCACAAACACCTTTTGTTACCCACAGCATCCCTTCATCCATGCTCACATTCCATCTTCCCTTATTATTAGTTCTTGCTGACCCTGTTTCCCTCTCTCCCTGTCCCTCCGTCACCTCTCTCTGTGTGTGGCTTGGAAATGTTGGGAGGAGAGCGTAACCTGAATCTGAGAGTGGAGTGGGAGTTGGGAGTGAAGTGTGTGTGGGAGGAGTTTCCAGGCCAGGGTGAGTGGGGACCAGAGCCGGAGATGAGGATATGATCAGTATGACCTGGGCAGTATGACCTAGGTCAGTGTGGTGGTGAGGGGTGGAGGGAGGGGGACTTAGGAGGTAGAGCTGGCAGGCCTTGGTGATTAATTAGGGATGGAGAGTTAGGGATGGGAGGGAGAGTGGAGAGAGAAGTGGAGGAGGCTGCCAGTTGGAACAGACTGTGGATCATGGAAGATACACAGAGGTGATAGACAGTGTTGAGTGGCCTTTGGATGATCCACACACAGATGGCTGCAAGCACATTATAGCTCATGTGAAGCAGAGTGGTGCCATCAGTCAGAGCCTGTGAACATCATCAGACCCAGGGCAGCAGAGAAAGGGGACATGTTCCTCTCTTAGGTAAGAAAAAGCAACCCGAGACCTCAGGTCCAGAGACCTGAGGCTCCGGTGGGAGGAGAAGCAGGAGGTGCTGTACCTGGGGGAAGAGGAAGTAGAACCCGAGAGAACTGGGATCCTAGATTAGGTCCCTGATGCACTAGGGACTGGACAGGGAAAGTTGCAGAGATGGGTTGCAAGGGCTTCCTGCCTTCTGATTTTTTTTTATCTTCTCTTGAGTACAACACAAAAGCCATGACAGGAATCTGGCAACCGTGCCATCAAGGGTTCATTTGTCTCTCCAGTACCCCAGACACAGGTGTTATAATTCCCTCTCCATTATCCAAGTCCTCGAGGAAGGCTTGAGAGGCCCAAGCCACTGGCTGGTACAGTCTGAAGTTCTGAAGTCGTGTGCCCAGCTTGGATCCTGATTGTGGCCAGTGCTGAACCTGTGTTGCCTGTGGCACGCAAGCTGAGGACAGGAGAGGAGCTCTGAGAACTGCCTCTGTCTTGGTGATTGAGCCCTAGGCCCTTTGTTCTTACTGTGGGGAACCTTGTAGTGATATGTTTGGTGGCCCATTTGTCTGCTCGGGTTCCATAATGGTATCCCATAGACTATATAGCTTAAATGACACACACTTATTTTCTTATGGTTCTAGAAGGTTAAGATTTGAAGTGCTGACAGGTTTCACCTCAGGCCTGTCTCCCTCTTTGCCATGTCCTCCCATGGCCTTTTCTGTATATAACTAAGAAAGAGACAAAACTTGACCTTCTGTTCTGTTTTCATATAGACCAGCAGCACTGGGTTAGCATCCTGCCCCTGTGAATGGGCTGTACGTGTAGCCTCCTCTTTCAAAGTCCTGCCTCCAAATATAGTCACGCTGAAGTTAAGACCTCAACTTACGCATTTAAGGAAGGATAATTTATTTTATAAGAGTTCGTAATTTCAAACCACGGCAGATAATCTGAACCCCTCCCTACACACAAGCTTGAGAAACCGTGATTCAGTTATGTTGTATAGTTGTTACCTGCAACAGTATCCAGTGAGTGTTAATGCGGAATGCCTGTTCATTAAAGCACGGAATATTAATTTCAGTTTAGCAGATAATATCCATTAAGAAACCAAAGTGCTCTGAACAGAAAGCTTTTTGGGGGCTCATTTCCACATTCAAAAGAAATCCAGTTGCTAGGGCCTCTACTCCCTGAGCAGTTAGACCCTTTATACATTACAATACAAAAATGCTTTGTAAGCACGAGCCCTGGAAGCCCAGCCTCTACTGTGAAATGTGTGAAATGTGTGTACCCTTCTGTGATGTTGAAAGGAGTCTATTTTTCTTTCAGCCACACAGAAGACTCATTTAATACCCGAGTTTGCTATTTAGCGAGTTGGCATATCATTCTGGATCTGGCTTCAGAAGGATGAATTTTAAAGACTGTCCAGAATCCAGGAGAAAGGGATGACTATTAACTCTGGTCCTGTGTAGACAGTTTCAACCAAGTCAATGTTTACAAATGAGACTGGGCTGGTAGACCTCTGCCTTGGGACTGAAAAGCGATGATACCATTTTGGGGAATTCGAAACACATAGAGGAGGCTTGTGCTCCTTGTCTGTGGGTCGAGGCAGTGGGTGTTGTTCCATTGGCTGACTGGAGCCAAATGTGTTCTCATTCTATAGGGCAAACCATCAAAAGGAACGGGGTGGTGATAATGACATAACGTAAGGAGTACTCGGAAGTGTAGGGCACAGTACTAAGTCCTTTCCTTCTGTCTTGTTCTAGAGAGCCACAGGGCCATTCTGTGCAAGGCAAAACCTCTTGTGTTCCTTTAGGTCTTCCTGTTTTAATTAATTAATTAATTAATTAATTAAATCTCAATGGACTTCCGTTCTTCTTAGTGGACTCATCTCATTATTTAAATGAGGTTTCGGTCTTGGGTCGGCTCCCGGTTTGTTTGGACAGGGAGAGAGAGGAAGGGTGGTGGGGACCATACTCTGATGAGTGCAGAAGTTGGTACAGAACCTGCTTTCAGCTGCTGTGTGTTAGACCTGTACATGGCTCTGCCACTTGATATGCTGGAAATATGGGGCAACCTTTGAACATAGATTCCTCTTTTCATTTTTAAAATTTTGTTTTATGCATATGGCTGTGTGGCCTGCAGGTATGCCTGTGCACCATGTGTGTGCCTGCTGCCTGCAGAGGCCAGCAGAAAGTGTCCTATCCCCTGGGACTGGATTGGCCCCAAGTGGGTTTGTAAGCTATCGTGTGGATGCTGAGAATCAAACCTTAATCACAGAAACATCTTCTAGACGAGAGTAGACACTTTTATAAAATTCTTAGAGCCTTGCAACTCAGATCCTTGCTTTCAATGATCTCAGAGAACTGGTTCTCTTGATATTCTCAGGGAGACATGTGGGCCTACATTGTCCCCTCTCCAACCTTCTCCACACTTCCCAACATGGAAGAACTAAAAGCCCCCTCCCCCCCAATTGGGAGCCCCTACACAGCATTGCCATGGCACTGGGCACTGACCCTCAGTGGCTTTGCAGTAATAGTCTCAGACACCAGTGTCCTCTCTCCCATGGTGCCAAATCTGCTTACTTTACAGGTTTTGGTGACATGTTTTTCCTCTGAAACTCTTTTACCTGGATGGAGAGGGAGTTATAGACATTTTGCTGCAGATTTCCCCTGATTTCCATCCTAGTAAACCCCAGGCCTCTCTGTGTTGATCACTGATTGCTTTTCCCTTAATCCCTGTTCAGTTCCCACTTCAGTTGCTGCACACACAGTTGATTAAATGGTTCTGTGTGATCAGAATGGTGTCCCATGTTTAAGCGTTTTCACTGTGGAGACGAAATGGAAAGGAGACTGTCCTTTTGAAGATGGAGAGAGAGCTCAATAGACTGCCCTCTCTCCCTGAGGTAGCTTTAACCCTTCGGGACCTTCTCACAGGGCTGCTGGGTAACCAGACGGGAAATAAGACATCACATGCTGGTGACATATGATGTTAGTTTCCTGGGCTACCGTGACAAATGGCCCCTGAGTTGGCTTGACAAAACAGGAAATTATTCTCCAGTACCTGAGATCCAAAGTCCAAAATCAACTTCATCCGTTCTAAATCAAGAAGACAATGGGAGCATATTACCGCCCAGAACCTTTGGGAAGGGCTTGACTTTGTTCTGCTCTCTGGTGGCTTAACTAATCGTGGTCTCCTTGTTCATGTTGCCACCTTCTTTGTTCACCTGTCTGATCTTTTTCATCCTCTACAGTCATCTGTGATGATCTTTGGGATTCACTCTATTGATGCAAGGGAACCTTCCCATCTCAAGACCGGATCATCATGTCCCCAAAAGACCCCTGTCTTAATTAGACAACATTTACAGGTTCCAGGGCTTGGAGCAGGAACCAGTGTTTGTGACTCCAGTTCCACAGTTACCATGTACCTCTTTGAGGCAGCTCAACAGAGGGGCTGAGGGCTTGGTTCCAAGGGAAGTCCTGAGGTGCTCCCTGCAGTGAGTCATTGGAAGTGCTCCCAGCAGTGAGTCATACCATTGCAATTTTTCCCCTTCCAAGGAGTTGAGAGAGCTGGAGAGGGTTAGGAAATGTACACATTCCTTGGCTTATGTTGGTTCAATTTAGGATTATTTCACAAAGTGGATAAGCATTCAATAAAAACATATACCTTGCCATTTTGCATTTGGGTCATTTCCTGAGCTGGCAGTATGTGATGCAGTAGTCCCTCTGGTCAGTGTTGGTGAGCATGACCGTCCATTTTGAAATTATGCTGACTCCCAAGCCAGGAGGAATGGTGTATTAGGGCATGCTGTATATTTTCTATGTAGGGTTTTTGGGCTACCTTGGGTTTACCAGAATATAGATTCACAATACAAAGAGGAGCCTGTGATGGTGAATGCTAGCTGTCAACTGACGGAATCCAGAATTACTCAAGAGACTGACCTCTGACCTTGCCTGTGGGAGATTGTATGAGCTGTCAAGGGTTGCTGGGATTGCAGGAAAGAAGTGAGATGGGTTCAGATAGAAGGTGGCCTTGCCTGTGGCTGGCAAGGAGATGGTCATGGAGTCTGGAAACGTACTCTTAAAAACTTGTATCACACAAAGGTCCACCCTCCTCCTCCCCTGGGTAGTTATTAGTGCCTTGTGGCTGCTGTAACAAGGTCTCACAGTTCTGGGCACCTGCAGTCTGATATCAAAGCCATGGCAAAGCCTTCTGCCTCTCCGAGGCCCCTCTGTTTCTCTTTCCTGGTTTCTAGCAGTTGCTCGTGTTCTTGGCTTGTGGCCCCATCTCTCTAAACCACCTCCTTCAGTCCTTCTCTTCTGAGCCACGCACCAGTTTCTCTCTGCCTCCACTGCAAAGAACACTTTGTTGGGTGTGTAGGCCCATCTGGTGCCTCAGGTTAGTATCCTCATATCCCTTAATCATGTCTACAGAGTCTCTTTTCCAAAATAAAGTCACGTCGATATGATTCAGGGATTAGCACTTAATGTCTTTGGATGGTCATTTTTCAGCCCAGGACAAGCAGTTAATGAGTGAAATAAATTATCTCAACAGTAACTGTGTGCTTTTTTTTTTTTTAAGGTCATATTTTTGCTAGCTTTTTAGACTACCGTTTGTCTGTGGCACTTTCAAGGCCTCATTGCCAAAGGGCTTTAAAACACTCAACAGGGTCAAACAGGGCAGCACTCGGCTGTGGCTTTTCAGCATCTGTCCATCCCCCAAAAGATAGATCTGTCTGTCTGTGTAATAGACATACAAATCTGTACGTGCATATATGAGTGTGCATAGGGTTCACATGTATGTGTGCGTATCTGCATGGAGATCACTAGTCCACCATGGCTGTCATTCTTTAGGTCTTATCCCGTTTGGTTTTTGAGACAAATTCTCTTAGTTGCCTGGAACTTGCCAAGTAGGCAAGCCTGACTAGCCAGAGAGCCCTTTGGGATCCATCTGTCTCTCTGCTTCCCCATTGATAGGATTACAAGCATGCAGCACCATGGTGGCTCCCCTCCCACTCCCCACAAGGGTTCTGGAGATTGAACCCAGATCCTCAGTTTACAAAGCAAATGCCATTTTTCCAGTCTCAGAAACACACACACACACACACACACACACACACACGTCAGGAAGAAGTACAATTGATAAAGCTGTGATGTTAACAAGTAGCATGAGTTTTTACATGAACCATAGCCAGGAAGTAACTTCTGCTCCAGTGGACTGTAAGCTCTGGCCTGGGAGGTCAGAATGGGACAGGAAGGTGACCTGCTGTGAGGTAAGAGTGAGCTAGCCTCCTCCAGGGTGTGTTCCTCTTGCTGATTGCCTATGATTGGTTTATTCTTCACATCTCTGGATAAAGGGTGTGGAATTCCCAATTAGGAGGAAGTTGGTTCTCAGGAAGCCATACTAGAGTCGGAAGTTCACAGCTACGCTCACCTCAGCCTTCTCAATGGCTAGTAGCTGCTCAGCCACTACCGTTTATGATGTAGTGTGAGGTTCAGCAGGAGCAGGCCCTGTATTAGCGATGAGCATCTTAACACCTGCAGAGCCTCAGTGTGCTGGATGGGAAGGAACTTTGGGGGGCTCTTTGGAACCCTCTCTTGAGTTAGTCTGTCAGGGTTCAGGGACATAAAATGGCAGGGAGGGTGGCTGAAGGACTCGGGATGTTGTAGACCAGTCTCTGACCAAACATTGGAGACAGGCTACATATCCTAGGTAGTTCATGGTGGGGCCAATGAGAAAATGTGAGTGAACCCCAAAACATTTCACCCAGAAACCAGAGCTACAGCCCCCTCCATCCAATTTCTAGGTAGAGTGTAGACTGAATTCAGGGGAGGCCTGGACAAAGGTCATGGAGTTGTAAGAACATTGATGCTGTAGGCCAGGCTGTGTGCTAATGGCCAGAGTTTTGCTAAAATAAATTTTCTCATTTTCCTTTTATTAATAGTATCTTTGTAGCTCAATTGAGGTTTAATTGACAGCCACAATGTGTATGTGTTTATTGTGTGCAGTGTGGTGTTTTGATAGGTGTGGATGTTGTGAAATGATTTCCATCCTCTGGCTCATTAACATCCCGTCACCTACCCAGCAGTTCCTGTGTGATGAGTGTATGGAAGTCCACAGTGCGTTTCCAATTAACCACAGCCTCCTTGATGTTTGTGAGGTCTCAGGTTTTAATTATCAGGAACGATGTCCAGAAGATACCATCTGAGCCTCTCACTGCAAGCATTTGTATTTGCTTACGGATTTACCTTGCATTTATGTGTGGGGCTGCCTGATGTGAAATTGTGCTGGGTACGGAGGAGTAAACGGGAGGCCCCTGGGTTTCTGCTGCACCCAGGGGCTCCAAGCTCTATTCCAAAATATCCTTTAGAGGTAGCAGTTCTGGGCACAAGGAAGGTGGTGTGTCAGTGAGCTGAGAGGAAGCAGGGATGGGGAGATGGAAGAATGAACTGGCATGCTGTTCACAGCTGGTCACACTGAGGGGGTCTAGGGGGAAAGTGGAGGTCCCCTTCAGGACCTGGATGGAGAAGAAGTGACTCTGAAGCAAAAGAGAGAACTGAGGTAGTGCAGATTTGCATGGATAGAATCCTCCTTTCTGTCTGTCTTTCCCATGTTTAGGACAAGGGCATGTGGAACATCTATGGGGGATTGATATGAGAGGCTGGATCTCCACAGTGGGGTGAGAACTTACCTGAAAGGTGATTTGCCAGGACAGGGAGCCACCACTGGAGGCCAGAGACTGTCTCACCTGGACTGTGCAGGTCACAGAGCTGGCTGAGCTGAGGCTGTGAGCTGTATCTGATGGTGGTCTCCCTGTGCCTAGAACTGAAGATGGGGGTATAGTGTAGCTGTTTCTGAAGTGGGGGGCCTCAGGGTTACCTGAAGGAAGGCAGCAGGTCCCATAAACAAGTGGCAGAGTCCTCAGTTCCAGAAGACATTGGTGTCTCATCTCTGCACCCTCCCTGTGGAGAGCCAAGTTTGACGAGTTGTCCAGGTTTGCTTAGGTTAATCTTATTTTTCTTCTTTAATCGAGAACTTTATCTCCTGATGTTCTGGTTTGTTTGTTTTTTCATTTGATGCTATTTGATGACCTAGTTAATTTTATTCTTGGTGCTGGAGATGGAACGCACGGCCTTGCACATCTTAGGCAGGAGCTGTGCCGCTCAGTGATTCCCGGCTCCTAAGCTGCTTCAGACTCAGGTCTCCCCCTGCGGCAGGAAAAGAGCTCTGTATCCCACCCCACCCCCGGAGTCCTAGAGACTCCCCGGGAGTGACCTTTGTCTACCGTTTGTCTACCGTGTCTGACGACAGCCACACTTTCCGTTTCACCTTAGGTAGCCATCAAGGTCATTGATAAGAAAAGAGCCAAAAAGGACACCTATGTTACCAAAAACCTGCGTCGAGAGGGGCAGATCCAGCAGATGATCCGACACCCCAACATCACACAGCTCCTGGACATCTTAGAGACAGAGAATAGCTACTACCTGGTCATGGAGCTGTGCCCCGGCGGCAACCTCATGCACAAGATCTACGAAAAGAAACGGCTAGATGAAGCGGAGGCCCGCAGATACATCCGGCAACTCATCTCTGCGGTGGAACACCTACATCGTGCTGGGGTGGTCCACAGGTGAGAGTCAGGCATGCCCAGACCCTGGAATCTGTACTGAGTAGATACCCCTAGCAAGGCTTAACAATTGCCACTCCATTTACAAAGTCATGGTTTTGTTCTGTGAGTTGGATAGGATTCAAAGAGTTGAACTAAGAGCCCCAGTACCTGAGCCTGGGTCTTGCCTCTGCTCTGTAATGGTTCTTGTTCCTGGGTATGTCACTTCACCCTTTTGAACTCAACTCAGTCTCTTCATCTATGAAATGGGAGTGACGGTACATGTCTCCCTGGTGAGCTACTGTTAGGCAAGAACACTAAAGGTGCTTGGTACAGAGTAAATGCCAGGCAAGTGTTTATGTTCTTATCATTTCCAAAGGAACTTATCTTAGTGTCCCTTCCTGTTGCTGTAATAAAATACCATGACTGAGGCAACTTCAAGGAGGAAGGCTCAAGTTTTTAGGATACATCTTGTCAGTACAGGGCCATCAGAGGTAGCAGGAGCTCGTGGAGAGCTAAGAGCAGGGAGCGCTTGCAGAGTGGTGGCTAGCTCACCTTCCCCACACTTAACACAGCCTAGGGAATGGAACCGACCACGGTGGGCTGAGTCTTCACTAATCAAAACACTCCCTCATTGAGACTTTACTCAGGAAGGTCTTAGATTGTGTCAAGTTGACAATTAAAGACAAAATGCATTGTATAATGTGTGAACATTTCAAAGGATAAACAAAAGTATTGCTTAAAAACAAATGGTAAGTGTGCAGAGCAAAACAAAACAAACAAAAAAACAGAACCACAGAACTCACGCAGCACAAGCACGAGACCCATTACCCAGGTGCCTCGAAGTTGGCGAGGCACCGTGGATCGCATTGGCTCAGAGATTTTATTGTGTGCTGTGTGATGGTAGCTGCTCTGTAAATGCTTTGTTCCACTGAGTTGGACTCACCATTTGGATTGTGACACTTGCCCTTAAAATGAGGTGTATTTCCTGGAAACCTAACAAGCCTTGCGAATAATAATGAAGATCAAGCTTGCTTATACCAGTTTGTCCTTTTGTGGGAGGGAGGTAGAAGGGGAGTGGATGGAGATTTATAGCAGTGCCATTACTGATGTGCAAGTCTTTGTACAAAAATAGGCTTAAACTAGATTCCCGTTCCCCCTTTTTCTTCAAGAGAGTACTGAGTGCTTGTGACCCTGACAGAGAACCCAAGTTTGGTTCTCAGCACCCGTATTGGGTGACTCACATTGCCTGCAACCTTAGCTCCAGAGGACCTGATACCCTCTACAGCCTCTGTAGACATGGAACTCACACAACACACACATCTTCCACGTCGTCTCTTACACATACATATATGTGCATAATTAAAAATAAAATCTTAACAGAGTGCTGGGTGTGGTGCCACATGGAAGGTTGAGGCAGGTAGAACTCTGGGAATTGAGGCTAGCCTGGTTCATACTCTGAGTTCCAGGCCAGTCAGGAATACATACTGAGACCTTGTCTCAAAAGGAAAAACACAAACACAAACACAAACAAACAAAACCCAAAACAAAACAAGAGACATAGAGAGACAGAGAGAAGCTCTCTAATAAATGTCTTGGTGGTTATTTTTTATTTTTACGGAATTGTAAGTAATTACTATGTTGTTTGTCTGTCTGTCTATCTATCTATCTATCTATCTATCTATCTATCTATCTATCTATCTATCTATTTTTGGCTTTCCGAGACAGGGTTTCTCTGTGTAGCCCTGGCTGTCCTGGAACTCACTCTGTAGACCAGGCTGGCCCCAAACTCAGAAATCTGCCTGCCTCTGCCTCCCAAGTGCTGGGATTAGAGGCGTGCACCACCACTGCCTGGCAAGTAATTACTATGTTGTTGAGAAAAATTGAAAATCATTTAACTCTCATTTTAAAAAGCAAAATCAAGAGGTAAAATGTGCATGTATATATTTTTTACATGCACACGTGTGCCTTTAAATGCATGTTTAGACACTGTAAAACTGAGATGTGAAGTTCACAATATAAACACACAATTTGCTTGTATTAAGTGTATTCAGAGTCCTGCAACCATCCCTACATCCTAGTTTAGATTTGTTTTTGTTCCTCACTAAGCAGCCATGTTCCTATGACAACCATTTGGCCTTCTTCCCTCCTGCTACCTCTTGCTGTTTATCCACTGCCTGTCTCTGTGGATTTGCCTGTCCTAGATATTTCACAGCAATGGAGCCATGAAATAGATGGTCCTTTGTTGTTGACGTCTTATGCAGCATAGCTTTTCAGGTTCCTCCCTGTTAGAGCTTCTTTTAGTTTTCTTTTCCTCTTCACAGGTAAATAATATTTCAGTGTATGGATATACCACAGTCTATTACTCTCTTTATCGGCTAATGGACATTTTGGTTGCTTCCACTTTGGGGCCATTGTAAATAATGCAATAACAAGTCTTCCTAGTGGGGCTTTCTGTGGCCATGAGTTTGTGTCTGCTGCTCCCAGAGACTTCTACACAGGGCGTTAGTGGGTCAAGTGTCCCCTCTTTGCAGAAACATGTATTTTCTTAACATACATCTTGAATGCCACCTCTTATGTTTCTGAAAGTCATTCCTTTCTGACCAGTGAAGGACTTTACTCAATAAACTCCAGCGCTTCCACTTTCCAGGGGCAGTGTCCTCCCAGTGAGATTGGCACCTTGGGATGTCCTGCTCTGTTGTAACCCAGGGTTACCACAAGGATATCCTGTTGCTTAAGGCTGTTCTGGGCAGGCTGGGGCTCACCACCTATCACTTCCTACTGAGGTGAGAATCCACTCCATATATGTAGTCTTAGTCACACACTATCAGACAGCCATGCTTGTTAGAACTTTTGATCAATAAGGAAGAGAATTTGTAACTTGGAGGTGTGTGACATTGTTTTTGGCTTATGTGTCCTGCCATGTCATTCCCTGGCAGTGTAAGGAAATGAGGTCTGAAAAGGTGCCTGGATCCTTCTTTGTTTGACAGGGGCAGAGACATCATGACTGAATCAGCTTGGATTACAGACTCCATGGGTCACAGCAGAAAATATAACCAAGGGGTTCAAGCGGTGGAGTGTCCCATGGGAGTTGGTGTTTTTTTTCCCAGGGTTCCATGCTATCAAAAATAAGACAAGTGACAAGTGACAAGCTTCTCAGGGTTGGAGGACAACAAAGGAGGCTCCTGCAAGTCCTGTGAGGTGCATATGGGTCTCTCCTGCAGGAAATTCTCAACAGCCCCTCTAAAGCAATTTTAACAAAATCCTCAGTGCAATTACTGTCAGAATGTCAAAGGAAGGAATTTAATAATGTTTTGATAGCAGAGACAGGATGCTTTTAAAAAAAGCCCTCTCATTTGTAGCTTTCTCCTTCTTCCTCTCTCTCCTTGGAAATAGCTCTATAATCCAATCCTGGTGAGGGCTCCGGTCTTTTAAAGTTAGGAAAGAGAGAGCAGAAAGATAGAAAAGTATAGCTTGCTTTTCTCTCTGCAAGTACGTGTGTGTGTGTGTGTGTGTGTGTGTGTGTGTGTGTGTACACGTGTATGTGTAAGCACATGCATATGTGTGAGAGCATGTGTTAGCATGTGTGTGCCTTTGTGTACATGCATATGCAGGCCAGAGACTGACTTTGGCTCTTTTTCAGTTGCTTTTCCATCTTATTTTTGAGACAGTCTTTCACTTGGCCTTGAATTTACTGATGAGGTTAGACTGTCCTGCCTTCTGTTTCTTCTTCTGCAGCATCGTGATTACAGGCATGCACCTCTGTGCCTGGCTTCTATGTGGGTATTGGGAACCTGAACTCAGAGCCTCATGCATGTGAGGCAAGCATGCTAGTAAATAAGCGATTTCCTCAGGCCCCTGGAAGTCATGTTAGAATGTGTCACCCTACATAGACATTAAGTATTAAATATTTCTTATCCTATATTCACAGGTGGCTTTTATTCAAATGTCTTGGCTTTCAAAAACTTCACAGGACCGACTTTTAATGTTTTTCTATTTAGGGGCCATCGGCATATTTTTGCCTGTCACTTCTTTGGTCTCCCTTTTACCCTAGTGGTGGAGAATTCTCTTTTTCATATGCTTGTGGAGGAGTAAAGTTCATAAATTATTCTGAAGTTAGAGTTTTCAAACGAACGAGAGAAGTTAGCATTTCAGAGAAGGCTTGGAGTCTCTGGTGGAAAGACTTGTGAGGGAATAGATTGAACCATGCAAAAGCATTGGAAGGGATGTCGCTGGCGATGCAGATACTGGGCTCTTGGTTCTTGAGTTGCAGGATGTTATAAGCTCTCAGAGTTCTGAAGACTCAGTCTGGGTCCTCATATTGTGCTTCATCCACTGAGACATTGCCCAGCCCCCAGACTGTTTTCTTCCCTCCCTCTAAAATATTCTCCCAGCTGGATGCCGCCATCAGACAGTTTGCCTGTTGTACACAGAGCTCGACTCTGTCATTCAAAGTAACAGATTCCAATCAAAGTCTATAGACACAGCATTCCAGAGCAGTGTCACACCGGCTGTCCCTAAGCAGGAAGAGACAAGCCACAGGCCTGTGGGACCAGAAGAAAGGGCTCCATGATCAAAGGAGAGCTGCAGCCCCTGCTTAGACAAGTGTTAGCACCTCCCTGCCCAGGGCCTTGACCCTCCTCATTCATCAACAGTGGGAGAGGTATCCCCCCCCACTGAGGGGGAAGGCGGTGGGAAAGAGAGGCCCTTTGTTCTCTTGAGGTTGACGTGAGGCAGGCACCACCTGGGCTGGTTGCTTAAATCCTTTTAGCTTTTAGGAGTTGTTTCTCAGCAGAAGAAAAGGGTAAGCCGGTGAGAGGTGGAATTCTGTCTGCTCCCACCCAAGAACTGCAGGGGATCCCAGGCCTTCTGTAGGGAGCAAAGGTTGTGTGTGTGTATAGTTAGGTTTGAAAAACAGAGTCTCGCAATGGTCAGTCTTGCCACAACTGTAGTCCATGCCTTCCTTGGATTGACATGTATGCTCAGCAGCCTGGACTCCAGGATTGTCCAGACCACCTCTCTCTAATACTGTCTCCACTGCTTCCAGCCTACAGTGGGTGAGGGCTCAGACTTCCTTCGTCTTTTCTGCTCTGTAAAGATATTGGATCATCCAATGTATGTGATTCTGTCGGTTGACCTGTATCATGTATTCTGAGCAAACGTCTCAATAGAGCTCAGTTTGCAGGAGTGTTGGTCCCAGTCCAGGATGAGCTCTGGTTGCTCATGGTCACCACTGTCCTTGGCTGGTTGCTGCCTTCACCGTCTTTCTCTGTTACCAGTTCAAGTTAATGCTCTGGGAAGCTCTTCCGGCCAGACACCGAGGCTATGTACGCGCAAAGCACCCGTCTGCTTCCCACCTTCATGGTCCTGGGTACGTTTTGCCTGGTCTCTGTTTTCTGCCCAGGCTATGGCTATAGACCTGAGCTCTAAGACAATGGATGTTGTCCCAGGGGTCTAGGAAGGAAAATGCAATGAATTCAACTAGTGTCAGCTTTCTGCATTGGGATGGAACTTTTCGGAGAGCAGTCCGAGGTTCTTTCTGGAATATTCCATAGTCTCCTCAGGATTTCAGGTGGGAGTTTCTTGGTTCATTTAGTGTGACTTTATTTACTATATTTTATTTCTCTTTATTATTATTTTTTAGCTGATTAGCAACTTGCTTGTGGAACATTAGAGGAAGTAAAACTTTTATTTAAAAGAAATAGCTCAGACTTAACAGAATAGACCTGTGTCTTACCACCGTGCAAATAATCAAATTCACAAATCCCTTGGTCTCAGTGCTGGGCTTTTAAAGCTAAGACCTAACCATAAACTGCAGCTCACTACAAAGTGCCAGTTGCCTTGGGGAATTGGAAGCTTTTCTTACTTTTTGTCTCAGCTTATAACTGAAATACACCTGGCCACATGTATGCTCACATCCACACCTGCTCCCCTCTCTAGCACCCATCTCGTGTGCCCCCTTGTTGCATGGGATCTGTGTAATTGTTTGCACCCAATCAGTACCCAGATGTCTATGACAACAGGAGTCCTTTCTGACTCTCTCCTCTGTCACACTTCTCTGTCCTGGAAGGCGTTAGCTGGAGTTCCTTATAGCCAGTTCCCCCAAATTCAAGATCAAGATCACGATCTTTTCCAAAAATTCCCAGGAAAAGTTTGGGTGGGTGGAAAAGAAGAGCCTTGGGGTGAACTTTTAGTGATTAGGGATGACTTATTCTTTGGGAAGGGCCTAGAACAAAGGACCCATTGGCAGGACTCCTTCCTGTGGGTCCACTGTGCATCTCTGTGAACCCCACCAAACACTCACTTCAGTGTGAGGCATGGCTTGTGGTTGATTCTCCCTGGAGCTAACCAATCAGCAGAAGGGTCCAGGGGCCTTTTGTTCAACAGTGTCCTGGTCTGTCTGTAGTCCCCCTCCTAGCTAACTCTCCCTGTGCCTTGACCAAAGGCAGCTCCGGCAGTATCTTTCTATCAGTGCTCTTTGTTGATCTGAAGACTCCACTGCCCTCCAGCCCAGTCCAAGAAACCCATCTCTGCCTTCCTCTAGTATAACAGCCTGTTCCATCCTCCATCTTGTTTTTCCTAAAAGTCCCTACCCTACTTAGTACAAAAGGTTTCAATGACTCTTTCCTTTTAAAGTGTGATGCTTTCATAGGAAAATGCAGTGTGTGAAGGTCAAATCAGGGTAATTAGCAATCATCATTTCAGAAATAATTTCCTTATGTGGAGAAGATTCCACAGCCGGTCTTTTAGCCATTTTTTTTTCAGTCTACACTAGGTTGTTGTCAACTGTAAGCACCCTGCCCCTCTGTACCTTGTTGATCTGTTGATCGCTGACTCCTCTCAGCCCTCCTTCCCCAACCCTGCCCAGATTCCGGCAACCACTGTTGTGCCTCTAGCTTAGAAGAAACCTCTAGCTTTGCATCCACAAATGGCTGGGGACATACAGGATTTTTCTTCCTGTGTTTGGCTTATTTCACTTAAC
Source organism: Mastomys coucha (assembly GCF_008632895.1). Lineage (NCBI taxonomy): Eukaryota > Metazoa > Chordata > Mammalia > Rodentia > Muridae > Mastomys > Mastomys coucha. Next base: position 87,943,682 of record NW_022196894.1, read on the forward strand.
ACACTCCCCATGGTTACATATACAAAGGAAATATAATGAGCAGTCAATGACCTTAGTTGTCTATCTCAGGTGACGGACAAAACAATGTGGCACATACCCATGGCCCTCTATTCGACCTTTGTGGCAACATGACTGAGCCTGAGGACACATTAATCAAAATAAGCCTTTCTCCTCTTCGAAGCCCTATAGCCCAGAAAAGTGACTTCCATGACTAGCCCCAGACAAGCTTCAGGTTCCCCTGCTGTGAGGAAGTGAACCCTGTTTATGCTTTATTAATGTTGTAAGATAGAAGGAAGCCCTCCCTCTTTTCCTCTCTGGTTAAAAAAGTGATGAATCCAGGCAAGGACCACTAACATGTGAGCAAACCTTCCTTTACCTCCTGCTGTTGGAGCCTCTCTCTCTTCCCTTGGGGTAAATCTGGCATATAACACAGCCAGGCATTCAATCTTGTGATAGATGGAGACGAGGTGCCACACTTGCATTTGGGCCATAGGAGTCTGATGGAGCTGGATTTTCTGGACAATGACAATAATTTTTAAAAGGTATATTATAACACAAATGTAAAAAAGCCTTATGAACACAAATGTAAAAAAAGCCTTATGAATAAATTTACCCTCCTTTTTCGCTCAAGACTATGCCTTGATTTTGTGATTTCTCAGGATCATTTGTGGCCTCTTTGATTATAGCTGAGCAGCTGGACAGCATTTGAGTGGCCCATTGTTCAGAACCCGACTTGGATAATAATGTCAAATAATGAAGGCTGTGCCTCAGTGAATACCTGAGGAAGGCCTAGCATGTTCTTAACACAAAAGCATAAATAAAGGCTACTTTGAAAAGATTTTTGACTTAGTTTGTAGAAAAATTACACAGAAACTCCAAGGTCTTTCCTTCCCTTCCCTCCCCTCCCCTCCCCTCCCCTCCCTTCCCCTTCCCTTCCCCTCCTCCCATTCCCTCCCATTCCCTCCCCTT
>NW_022196894.1:87945002-87965002 GCF_008632895.1 Mastomys coucha
CTCCCTCCCCTCACCTGTCCTCTTCTCTTCCTTTCCCTTCCCCTCCCCTCCTCTCCCTTCCTTTCCCCTCCCTCCTGTCCTCTCCTTCCCTCTCTTCCCCTCCCCTCTCTTCCCCTCCCTTCCCTCACCTGCCCTCCCCTTCTCTCCTTTCCCTCTCCTCTCCTCCCTCCCTTCCCTTCCCTTCCTTTCCATGTTCTGTCTACTTACAGATCTCAGGTACCCATGGCACCCCTGTTTTACTTGAGGAACTCATATGCAGACGTCAGCATTAATGGAAGGCTGTAGCTGACATTAGGGTTCGCTGCAGCATACATTTCTGTGACCCCTGGCATATCTGTGATGGCCAGAGCACAACAGCATAGCTCCATACAGAGCCATTTGACTACCAGCCAATCCCCCACATCCCATCTTTCAGATACTCCAGTCTCCGATATGAAATGACCTATCTAGTGTTTGCATAAAACCCTTGGATGTCTCTAGATTACTACCTATACTAATAGCTAAACCAATGCAAACACCATGCTAATGTTACACTGCCCTGTCAACAACAAGGAAAGGGGCTGTGTACTGTCTACACAAGAAATCTTTCTCCTTCCCATATATTTTGGATGTAAGCCTAGAGATCTTGTGAATGCAGAGGACTTACAGTAGCCGGGTCAGAACAACATTTGAACACAGGACATTAAGTCAGGGGTGGTAGTATGTGCTTATAATCTCACCCTTGGGTAACTGAGGCAGGAGCATTGCCAGAAGTTTAAGGTCAGACTGAACTATGTAGCCCCTCAACCCCCACTCCACTTCATCTCAAAGGGAAAAAAGCCTCCCCCCAAATTTGAACATGGGACCCTTTGTCTCACGAGTCCTCAGGGAGGCAGTCTTCTCTCAAAGCGGGAGGTGAGGCAATGCCCAGAGAGGGTTAATGCGTTTGCCACCTTGGCAGTCAAGATCTCTCAGCACAAAGGACTTCATCTCCCCACGATGGGGGGGTCGGGGACGGAGCTCTGGCCATCCTGGTAGTGAAACTGGCCCTAACTGGAATCCTCTAGAAAGGTGAACAAGGGTATAATCTGAATGGACACCCTGGCTAACTAGGTCTGTTCTGCCCATGTCTCCTGGGCACTGGAGTTGGTCACTTGGGGAGAGCACGGGACTGGAAGACAGTAAGCTGACTTTATTCTTCGTTTACTGAATAATTATATTTTATACTCCTCTAGGTTTTATTAACTTTCCCTGGGTTTTGTAGTTTTTTTTTTTCTTTTGTAGTGTTTCTTTTCTGCACTAGCCCTAATTGTTGCCGTTCCTTCTCTAGGCATTCATGGCTCCAGAGTTATTCAGCCTTGGCTTATTATTCGTAGCAATTACTTTCTTTTTACCTTGACTCTTTAAGCTGTTTTTCTGCACAATATTTGTTCTGAACATTTTTCCCCTTTAATGTCCGACTGGGACTTCCTTTAAGCAAGGAGGCTTAATTTCACTTGAAGCAAACCGTGACTTTGCCTTAGACTGCGATCCATTCCCACCGAATCACACTTTTGGTTGTTCTCGGACACTGTTGTGTGTTTGCCTGCCAGTTGGAATTACCGTAAATGCTCGAGTAAAAGTTAGACATATGTAAAGTCTTTATTATCCCCGGGAAAGAAACCACCTCTTGGAAAGTCTCTGCAAATCTCTTATCACAGGGGCACAGTGGAAGCTATAATGTTTTCCCCAACCAAGTGTAGTGAGAGAGTACACAGGACACTCAGAGTCACCGATGACTCCAGGGCTCTAGTAGTCATCCTAGGGATCTGGTAGAAAGGGAGATGAAGACCGGGGACAGGACATTCATCACAACTTCAGGAAGACTTGAGAGACAGCATTGAAAGGGACCCTTTGGGTGGTTAATTTATAGAGATGTTAAGTGGGTGCTTATGGGTTAGTGTTTCAAGCCAGTATTAACACACAAAGATATACATTTATACAGGTGTTAGCCAGTGGTGTAGCTCAGTACGAGAGTGCTTGACAGAGAGTGCAAGGACCCAGGCTGGTGTGTGAGCAGTGTGAAAAAGGGAAACAAGGTGTTCCATTATAAAATGTCAACTACCATATTGACCCAGGGAACCCCTGATTCTACCTTGACAAATGGTAGTGAAACTGTTTCATGAAATGTGAGGTGTGTGTGTGTGTGTGTGTGTGTGTAATAATTCTAAAGTTAGGATGTGGCAGCACACACTTTTACTCCCAGAACTTGGGAAGCAGAGGCAGACAGATCTCTTGGGTTTTAGGCCAGAAGGTGTACATACAGAGTCCTCAGCCAGCCAGAGCTACACAGTGGATTGTGTGAATGTTTTAGTGTATCATCTTTTATTCTTGTGGTGTTGGGGCTGCTTGAAACCAAGGCTTCATGCAACTTTATAGTCTGGTGATGTGATATTGCAACTTCAGAGCTAAATAGTAGCCCGAGAGACTCGGGAGTTCCATCCTGTTCCTGAAAATTCACATCCATGTTTTCTAAAATCCTGACTCAAAGGGACGAGACCCACCGGTGGGGATGTGGGTAGGGCCGCATCCCATTCAGGGTGACTTCGTGTTTGGATGTGTGTGATGTTGCTTAAAAGCAGCTTCAAGTGGACTGTGCATTGTTCCGCTTGAGCTGAAGATACACTGTTTCTCCCCAGCCATGTTTGCATTCAGAGGATAATGTATGTATATATGTATGTCTGTATGTCTGTGTGTGTGTGTATATTACACATATATATATTTTTTTCTCACTGCCTGGATGTTAACACACCCTTCATCCACATGCCAGGCCCCAGGGCTCCCTGCAGCCTTCTGGTTTTGAGTCCACTGGACTTTTTCCCCCATTGGCGCCCTTAATTCTTCCCATTCTGAAGCCCACCCTCAGGTATCCTAAAGAACCTATCTTCTTGCTCCTTCCTGCCCAGTCCTGCTGCAAATGGCTGGCCTCCTCGGGGAGCCTGTGCACACTGATTTAATTTGTTTTTTTTTTTTTTTCCTCCAGTTTTCCGCTCTGCCTCTGGATAGTCTCAAATCTTTCTTGAGCTTCATCTCTTTCTCATACTGAGTTGAGAATTGGTTGCTGGAAGGCCAGATCTTGACTCAAGCTTGGTTGCATAGTGTTGTTAGTGTTGTTTTACACTCAAGTTTGTTACCAGTATTTAAAAATTGTGACCGAATGGAGACTTCTGGCTTCTTTTGCAAATGGACAGGCTGGCAGCACTGGAACTGGGCTGTAAGCAGCTGTCCCCTCTCGGTGGGACATCACTGCCCTGTTTGATGAAGTTCATCTGTTTACAGACATGGGTCTAAGGTATCAGCTGCCATTTTTGTTTCATCATTATTAAATTGTCAAGTTCCCCATGTCAGACTTCTGGTTTCTCTATTCCAATGTAGGAAAGTTAAATCAGGGCTAGTCCTAGCAGACAATATATAAACATGTGTGCTTATGTATATTTATGGAGAAGCATTATTAAAAATAAGTTTTTAAATTCTATGTGTAGGAGTATTTTGCCTGCAGGCACTCACCAAGCAGTAGGAGGCCAGGAGAGGTGTCAGAGCTCTTGGAACTGGAGTCAGGAGCAGTTGTGAGTCCCAGCAGCCACGTGGGTGCTGGGAACTGAACCTGGCTCCTCTGCAGGATCAGCAAGTGCTCTTAACTGCTGAGCCATTTCTACAGCCCCTAGAAATGTATTCTCCATTAGCATTCAGTGTAAGTCGGCGTTGATAGTGCAATTTAAGATTTCAAATTTGTGTGCTGACTGAGATGGCTCACAAATATACTTTCCTTATACAAATGCAGAGTTTGCCTCTGAAACCCAGGTGGTTCTCTTTGGTTTAATTTTGTTTGTTGTTTGGTTGTGTTTTGTTGTTGTTGTTGTTTTGCAGTGCTGGGGATCGTATCCAGGGCGTTAGACACGCCCCAGCTCCAGAGCCCAGATGATCTTTTTGGTAATCTAGTTTCTCTCTGTGACAGTTATTGACTCACCTGCACTGCGCTAGGATTTAATGGTGCAACAGAGAGAAAGGCAGGCCCGTTCCCTGTAGGAGCATACAGTCAGCTAGCACAATACTCAAGTGTCCCGCTTGGACAGCTGGCTCTACTCTTTCTTGGTCTCTGCTGTCAATGCCTACATTGCCTACTGTCAGAGGAACTCCTCATTCCATCTGCAAACTCAATTCCCTTTCTTCATGTCAGGTTAACATTCAGGCACACCACCAGGGATTAGGATGCCAACATCTGTGGAATCCATTGTTCCACCTGTGATAACATCTGCTTGCTAAATAGATGAAAACGTTATCATCTGCCATCATGCCGTGACAGTTACTCTGAAAAGGAGCCCCACGGAGGCTGTGGAAAGGATTAATTAAATCTGCTTTCATTTTTATTGATTTTACTTTATACTTACTTTATTGGTGTGAGGCAGGGCGGAATGGACCATAGCGCATGTGTGAAGGTCAAAGGACAACTTGCAGGAGTTGGTCCATCTCTCCTTCTACCATATGGGTACTGGGGATTGAACTCAGGTAGTCAGGCTTGGCTGCAAGTGCCTTTACGCTTAGCCCTCTTGTCTTATTTTGTTTAAGCGCTTCCTCAGATCCACTGGTGATGGGGATTGTTGCTGTGTACGCTGTCACAGACCCCAGCCTTTCTATTCTTTGATGCTTAGGCAACACCTCTGTGGAATGTCATATCCCTACTTTTTATTTCTTCTGTTGTTTGTTTCTTTCAGATTTTTAGTCCACTTCTGGAAACTGCTCCTTAACTCCTCTGCCCTTGCTGCACTCTGTATGTCCAAAATCTTTTAGCTTTTATAGTTGATGGCCTGTCTTATGTCCTGTCTTAGGAACGTTTACTCAATGACCAGGTTTCAGCAGAAGGGGTTGGGGTGGGTTGAAAGGGGCTGTAAGAATGTTCACTCCCTTTCAGGAGCGAGATGACATTCTGCTCTTTCAAATGCTTATCTGAAGTGTATGGTTTTGTTTATTTCAGAGACTTGAAGATAGAGAATTTGCTACTAGATGAAGACAATAATATCAAGCTGATTGGTATGGCTTTCTTTTTTATTAAAGCAAGATTACCTGTTAAGTGTTGTATTGTCAATTATTAACTTTGAAAGTTGCCCATGATTAATATCTAATCCTAAAACAAGACTTTTCTATGTTATCCCTTGTATTCTAATGTTTAATTATAGTTTTGATTGTAAAAATTAATTTTTAAAGTGATTTAATAATATATTTAAATAATAAGTTGAAATAAGATAAAAAGATAAAAATACCGTCATTTGATTGTGGAGTGAGTTTTATAGTTCCAAGTAAATATTTGTTGATCACATATTTCTTTGGACTTTTAATGACTTCTGTGTGTGTGTGGTATATGTTTAATATGTGTGTGTGGTATATGTTTAATATGTGTTTGTGTGCGTGTGCACACGTGTGTATGTGTACATGTGCATGGGCATGAAGGGTGAAGGTCAGTGTTGGGATGTCTTCTTCAGTCTTTTTCCACTTTATTTTTGAGACAGAGTCTCACTGAATGCAGAACTAACCCAGCTGATTAGGCTGTGTGGCCAGGGAGCAGCAAGGAGCAGCAGGGAGCAGCAGGAAGCAGCAGGGAGCAGCAGGGAGCAGCAGGGAGCACCAGGGAGTATCAGGGAACATCAGGGAGCAGCAGGGAACACCAGGGAGCACCAGAGAACACCAGAGAGCACCAGGGAGCATCAGGGAACACCAGGGAGCACCAGGGAGCACCAGGGAACATCAGGGAGCATCAGGGAACACCAGGGAGCACCAGAGAACACCAAAGAGCACCAGAGAGCACCAGGGAGCATCAGGGAGCACCAGGGAACACCAGGGAGCACCAGGGAGCATCAGGGAGCACCAGGGAACACCAGGGAGCACCAAGGAGCATCAGGGAGTGCATGTGTCACCATGACCAGCTGTTTAGTTGGGTGCTGGGAATCCAAACCTAGGTCCTCACACTCTTATGGCAAACACTTACCAACTGAGCCATCGTCTGAGCTCCTTAAACTGACTTCAATTCAAATGGTTCTTACTGACAGGCCTTCCTTCCTGCCTCGCTCCCTCTTCCCCTCTCCTTCCCTTCCTCCCTAGATATTTTTGTTTTTTAAGTATATGCATGCTGCCTGCATGTATGTCTGTCCATCATGTTTGTGCCTGGTGCCCATGGAGGCCTTAAGAGGGCATTGGATTCCCTGGAACTGAAGTTATAGATGGTTGTGAGCCACCATATGGGTTCTGGGAATTGAGCCCAAGTCCTCTGTGAGAGCAGCTGGTGCTCTTAACTCCTGACACTACTCAACTTTGTAGAAGTTTTGTTTGTTTGTTTGTTTTGTTTTGTTTTTTAAAGAATTAACAAGAAAATGTATTATTACTAGTAGAAAATAGTTTGACTCAGAAATGTTGCCCGGATCTTATTCCACTTTTCTGTGTATCTGAGAAAGCCCTAACCAAGGAAAAAATGAAGCCTGCCTTCCCTTTTAATATAATCTTACCTGAATGTAGTGGTTGAAGTGGAGTAGGGGGCTGTGGAAAACGATGCCTGGAGAGGGGTGATTAGAATCCGGATTCACTGAAGGGAGGCAGCAGGGTATTCATGGGTTATTAGAGGTTGTGATCACTTCCTAATTCAGGATCCTAAGTAAATTCCCCATGACTGTTCTGGAAGAACTGGGTTATTTTTGCTGCTGCTGCTGGTGTGTGTGTGTGTGTGTGTGTGTGTGTGTGTGTGTGTAGTTGCTCTGGGCTGTCAATGTCACCGTGCCCCAGCCGTGAGGCAGCCAGTGCCATATCTCCATTTCCTTTCTCTTCCTACTTCAGATGCAACTAATTTCCTCTGTTAGAAGGTTTGAAAAGACCCACTGGCATCTTGACTCTAACTCCATTCCCAGTGGACTCCAGCCTACGTCCCTGGGAGATTTGGTGTCTTGACAGCTGTTGATGGATTTACCCATTAGTGGAAAATTAACAGTTATGAGGAAACCAATCTTTCCCACCCTAAAAAGGCCCTTTAAGGACCCTATTTTTAGCAGCTTCTTAGACCAGACCGATGATTTTCTTTTTGTTAAATTGCTTTACGATTGCACTGTGGCTGTCCTGAGAGACAGATACAGCAGTGACCGGAGGCCCGCTAAAAGGCCTGCAGGACATCTTTCTAGCCCAGCTCTCTGGGGTTTCTACCCTTTAACAAAAGAGCCCCCTGGAGGGTAAGGGTTGGAGGGAAGGCCATCCCACCCGTTCATGGCTAATGTATGATTTTTCTTTGGAAAATGTAGAGGTGACAGTGTCATTTGCCTTAACAGCAGAAATTCTGAGAGAACAAGCTTGCCAGGGGCTGGGCTGATGTCACAGTAACAGGTTGAAGAGTTCATTCCATCTTGTCGACAGTGCTACTGAGTCAAGCAAAGCGGAGAGTCTCCAGGCCCTGGCAGCCCACAGTTTCTTTCCCTCACTCTCTGCTTCCCTTTCTGCCTCAGTGCCTTTACTCTCTTTCTGTCAAGCGGTAGCCTTAGATAACCACTTGTATATCTGTCCTGTTGTACAAGCAAAGCTGCTACAAAAGACAGACCTCTGGACTGATGAGGACCTTCCTCAGAAGAACTGATCATGGTTATGATAGGCTAAAAATCTAAAGGCTGTATCCACAGTGCTGAGGGCCACTCATTGAAGTAGCAGGTGTTTATATGAGTAGTCAGAGATTGCCCGAAACATACACAGGCAGTCTGAAGGGAGTGCACACCTAAGCTAGCGCCAGGAATTCTCATTTCAGGAAGTATGACAGTTGCTTTTTAGACCAAGAACCTTCCTTGGCTTCTCACCGCTTGGCTGGTAACCATAGGGTTACCATCTAACCAAGTATTTCTTTTTTTTTTAAAGACTTATTTATTATTATATATAAATACACTATAGATGTCTTCAGACACACCAGAAGAGAACATCAGATCTCATGACGGGTGGTTGTGAGCCACCATGTGGTTGCTGGGATTTGAACTCACGACCTTTGGAAGAGCAGTCGGTGCTCTTACCCACTGAGCCATCTCACCAGACCCTACCAAGTATTTCAAGTCTTCAAGACTGTAACAAAGACAAATTACAGCTAGTTGTGCAGACCAAATTTGCCTAGGAGTGGGTAGCAGTTCTCACCATAGTGGAAGATCCTGCCCTACCCCTGTTTGTGGCTAAGGTAAAGGAAATGATGTACAGAAAGCAGAGGCAAGGCACAGAGAACCTGATTGGTTCTAGTTCAGAGGGGCCTTTCGGAAGTGTGGGTTTAACAGCTGACTGCTTATGATGAGCAGAGACTCCGCCCCTTAGTGTAAGAGTAGATTAGTCTGTTCACCTATCATAGTGCGTCATTGTTCACTATGCCTGGAAAGTCTAAACTTAAAGCATATGGAAACATCTTAGGCCAAACTTAATTTAGTAGTACAAGGTGGGCAAAGCCTATTGGAAAATGACCTGGTATCAGAGGCAGGAGGCTCTGATCATTGGGTTTCTGTTAGTCTCTTCCTTCTCTCACCTCCTAAATACCTAAATAATACTATAAATCAAAGATACATTGTATAGCCTAGAAGCCTAATGACCTAAATAGAACTATAAGTGAAAGATACATTGTATAGCCTAGGAGGTAACTAGGTGTCTGTTCATCCTACTTCCTTGGAGTTCAGGTGAGGAAGCCCGGTGTCCTTACCAGGTTTTCTTGCCTCCGGATGGGCAGTGAGGATCAAAGGTCTTTACTAAGCCTTATTATTACTATGTTAACTTGAAAGCCCTTTGAACCTCTCTTCTTCAAACGATTTATTTAGGTGGTTTTCAAAGAGGATTATAGCTATTACCATTTCTTAATCGTTGCCCTGTTTCTGAAACCATTTGGTTTAAATAAACTTACGCCAGTGTTTCAAATTAGCTTGAGTTATCAGGAGTAAGATTTTTGATACGAGCATATATTTTTCTTCTTACAAAAAGAAGGGAAGAAGAAGGGGGAAAAAGAGAAGACAGCCTGATGTCTGGGGTTGCTCTCTCACCCACGGGGATAGCTAGAGCTTAGAAGAGTTGTAAAGTCACTGGGGCCTTCTTTTGAGACTGCATTTTGCAGCTCTCAGAAAATCGAGTGATAATTAGCTTATGTATTTACCAAATTTAATTGAGGCCAAGCTATCTAATGTTACCAGAAGGCAGATTTCTCTCCAACCTTCCCCCATTCTAATTATAGGCATATGTGTAAAACTTTAATAACCATAATTATGAATGTGAAATATTCTGCCATTTATTTCCCTATGATGTCTTTTAAAATCGAGTGTTCTTGGCCGAGATGGTGAGAACTTTAAATGTAGGTTCTGAGCCCTTCTGCTTCCCAAATCCTGCACGATTTTATCTTTTTGAAATACACTCTTAAGATAAGGCCAGACTCTGTTCCCTAACTTGCCTGGGACAGTAGGGGGTGATCTGGCCTCTTATCTTGCCCTTCCTGATAGACCAGATTCGGGCTCGGGGTGGGGGGTGGGGCAGTGAGGAGGTGGTCTGAAAGAGGCCTCCCTTTGCTGAAACAGAGCCCCTGGTGACCAGAGCAATGGGATCTTTCCTTTAACCTCGGAAACTTAGAGATACATTTTCTGGGACCGCTTTCAGATTTGGGCCTCTACTAGGCACCTTTCCTTAAAACTTGGACTCTTTCATGGTAGGTGTTCTTAGAGAGACCTATTAGCCCTATGGCTCCTCTCTTCCTCCTCTGATCACATGCCTCAGTATACACTGGGATCTAGGAACGGGTCCCCTCACCTTTGCCTGTTCAGATGGTAGGCCACCTGTTACCTGTAGCTGCAGAAAAGCTTTTCTCTGTAGATCTTATGGTGCCTTGTGGGGCAAACTAGACCAAAAGGAAAGGAAATGGGCAGGTAGAGGGTAAAGGTCAGGAGTCAGGAGGAGGGGCCAAGGGTGGGTGGAAAATATAATCAAAACAAAAGAAGAGAAAGTTCAGTGAAAGAACACATACTTCCTGTTGGTTGTTTTGTCAGATCCTTAATGTAGGCTCTGATTCTTCCTCGGGAGCCTGAGAGAGTGTCGGAGTTCTCTCTAGACAAGCCATTCAGTTATCCCGTTCACACTAGACAAGCCATTCAGTTATACCGTTCACTGCCACAACTGTTAAGGAGCTTCCTGGTCTCAGCCTGTGACCTGTGGTGTGTGGGTGGCTTCACACCCTCCCAATTTTCTCTTGTGCCTTTTGTCGTTTCCTGAGCTTTCTCCATGGCTTCCCTGGTGGGCAGGCACTTGTGGGTGGAAGAGTCAATGGAAAGACAGAAATACTGTCAGTAACGTGGCTGCAGGAAGTCTAGGGCTCCGGTCCAGCCTCAGCGCCAATCTCTGCCTTGGCCTGAAGCTTGGGAGTCTTATGTCTGTGCATTAAGAGCTCAGTATTTGCAGTGGAGTTCAAAGGATGACCCAGGATCTCAGCTCTTAATTCTGAGATCAACAAAGATTGAAGAAAGATAAGAGAGGAGGGACGGACACTAACAGCTCTCTAATTACCCTCCGGTTGCAGTATCTTTAAAGATCAAAAGTAAAGAGTTCACAAAACTCGTAATAGCCCCAAAGGAGCTGTGAGGCACTTTGGGGCTTTCCTGCTGGCCTCCCGGATGCCTTCCTAATCTAAGGAAAGCAACGCCATGAGGTCACGTAGTCTGGTTGGCATCACCGACCTGCTGGGCGTTCTTTCTCCAGCCAACACGCAGGGCTGTTTAAACTGTCTCCTCCCCTCTGGCCCCTTCAATCTACAGTAAACCTCTGGAAGGAATTTCTTAAAGACTTTAATGAAATGAAACCGAGCTGAAGAAGTCCTCTGTTAGCGGTCAGTGATGCAGACGGCCCAAGCCAGAGAAAATCAGTCTCCATTCAGTCCCTCCCAGCCTGGCCACCAGGCAGCCAAAATCTCAGCGTGCTCTCCCTTTCCACTTCAGTCCTAGAAAGCTAACACTCTCTCTTTACCCTGCATGACTCATTTACAAGACTCGGTAGAAATATGTTTTGGCTCATCATACTGTTAGGTCTAGCTGGATTGTGCAGTGAGGGCTGATGTAAAATGTTCCACCACAGCAAGGGAGCCACCCCCCCGCCCCCCACCTCCCGCCCGGGCACGCCTTTGTCTTGAGAAGTCTATCAGAGGTTATGGTTTGCAGCTGGCGGGTTTCCTGCTGGATGTTAAATTATGTGTTAGCCTGAGACAATGTTTCCTTTCCTGCTCTCTGTTGTTTTTCTTCTTCTCTCCTCGTTTTTTTATAGTTCTCTAATTCAGAGTTCATGTTTGTGTTCTCTCTGCAGACTTTGGTTTGAGCAACTGTGCAGGGATCCTGGGTTACTCGGACCCATTCAGTACACAGTGTGGCAGCCCCGCCTATGCTGCGCCAGAATTGCTTGCCAGGAAGAAATACGGCCCCAAAATTGATGTCTGGTCCATGTGAGTTACCCAGTTTGTAAAAGTGGGTGGGTGTCTTCTCCTGAGGTCCCATGGCCCTTTTTTTGTGAAACAGTCTCTCACTATCTGACAAGAATGTACCTATGTGTCATGGAATATATCATCCGTGGTTCTCAGAGCCCAGCTTCCCTTTTTTCTTTCCAGACTTTTCTTCATAAACTTTCAAAATGGCACTTGCCAACATTTCTTTGAGGAGCTGTAAAAAGCGGAAAACCCAGCCAAGCCTTCACAGACCTTGCACCGGTGTCCCATGTTCTTATGTAAAACTTATGTAAAGCCAGGTCTTGGGGTGCAGGGCTGAAGTCATGGCTACCTGGGAGGCTGAGGGAGGAAGGTCTCAAGTTCAAGCCCTGCCTGGCCTACAGAGTGAGTTTAAGGCCCCCTGGGAAACTGAGTGAGACTCTGTCTCAAAATAAAAAGGACAAAATGGGTAGGAGTGCAACTGGGGGTAAACCCTGGCTAAGTACAGGGCAGGCTCTGGGTTCAATGACCTGCACCACAGAACCAAGCCAAACAAACACATATGTACATGTATATACACACATACATACCACTACATACATTCACCATACAGGCTTACATGCACTCTCGTACACACACACACAGCAAAACAAAATAAACACACAGACATGTGGATGTACACATATCCGCACACATTACAGACATACACACACATACACACTATACACCACACACATACCACATGCACCCACCCCCTATATACATGCATACAGCATATACATAGACATGCATCATACACACCATGTAGACACACAGCACACATACACCCCCACATATACACATATACTACACACACACACACACACACACACACACACTAAAACAAAACCAAGCAAACAGACTCTGCCATAGCTTTCTAAGCGAGAGCTTTAAGTCCATCTGATGCTGCCCACCTCTTTGTACCTGCCTGGTCCCCACCCTCCACTTGGCTCTTCTTCCGTGTTCCCATGAGTATTAACTTTGCTGGAATGCTATTCCATCTCTGGTTCCAATCTTGCACCCAGTCTTTACTCCAACAGCCCCTTGTAGACTCTGTATGTTTCCCCCTGTGCCCATGCACAGTATTCACCTCTGGGTGACAGTTTGTTCCTGAGTTCAGGTTCTTCACAGACGGTATTGTGTGGCTCCAGGTGTCAACATGGTGAGATGAAGGGGGAACCTGCCGCGTGTAGAAAGTATGTAAAGGAGGGTATCAGGCTTTGGCTTTTCTGGTACCCCTTGCTAACTCTGACACAGAAGCCAGTCAACTAGAGATGAAAGCACCAGCTGAGAAGGGGGGGGGGACTTTGTTTTGCCCCTTTGCCAAGTTGCTCAGCCAAGGAGAGGAATTCATATTTAGCAATTGTCGACACTCCATCTCTCAGTGCTGTGACCAAGATATGGGCTCCTGCTCCCAAGGGAAGGTTCTCTCTCCAGTTCTCCTTGCCTATGGCCACCAGCTCTCTGTCTGTCAAGAAGCAGGGACTCTGTGTCTGTCTGGAGTAGTGGTGGCAGGTGACACTGAGAAAGAAGAAAGGAGATGATGTTGGACCACGATGCCTGGATAGATCTGGAGCTGTCTGCGGCTGGCAAATGTTCTTCTTCACTCATCCCAGCATAGACAGGTCCCTCCTGGGCTTCCTGGGGTCCCTCAATATCTGTGTTAATGTCCCCTTGATGGAGTTATTCTCTCTACAAAGGTAATGCACACTGTAGGCACTCGCAAAATCTCTACGAGGCCAGATGAGCCTTCTTGGAGGCTTGCTGGCAGGGAGACACCGGAGCAGAACATGTAATGTGGAGAATCTCACTCATGCCAGGGTAGGAGAGTCTCCAGGAGCAAGACAGCAAGCTGAGTACCCAAGACTCTGCCAAGTGCTTCTGTGTCTCCTTTGCTAGGGCCTTATGAGGCAGAGCCAATTATGTGGCCCATCCTTGAGCCAGAAGAGAGACCTCCTTTCCTGCCATTGGGGCTCTAGCCAGCTACTGTGATTCACTTGCCCAGTTCTAAGAAGCTGATATTTTGAAGCCCTAACCCCCTATGTCAAGGTATTTGTTGCTGGGCCTTTGGGAGATATTGGGCTTGGATGAAGTAAAGTGGGTGGGGCCCAGGATGCAGTTAGTGTCCTTATAAGAGACACAGAGAGCTTGTGTTGTCTGGGTGCTATGTGAGGTCATGAGACAAGGGTGGCCCTGTCCCAACTAGGAAAAGACTCTCACCAGAACCCAGCTTTGCTTGATCTTAATCTTGGACTTTCAGCCTCCAGAACTGTGAGACCTTGTCATATGAGTTTCCCATTCTGTGTCATTTTGTAATGGTTACCCAGCTTTCCATGGTCATAACCAGATACCTGAGATGATTAATTCAGGATAAAGTTTTATTTTGACTAATACCTCTGAAGGTTCCAGTCTGTGATTGATTGGCCTCATTGATTGGGGTCTGTGGTGAGGCACAGGGCAGAACTGCTAAAGTTACAAGCCAGGGGACAAAGCCTGACAGTCCCTTCCAGAGCATGCTCCCACTGCTTAAGATTTCCAGTAGACCCTACTCCTGAAGAGCCCACTTCTTCCAGTAATGCCATCCCGGAAACCAAGCCTTTAAAAGCACATGAAGCTTTGGCGGAGACTTGCCCAAACCATAGCATCAATACAGACTGGGCTGGCCAAGACACACACCTACCTACAAGTCCCCTGTAGACAGATGCAGTGTCAGGCGATGTGGAGGCATGTGTGTGCATAAAACTGTGTGCATGAAACACCTCAGGAGGTGTGTGCATGAAACCGAGAAAGCAGTGGAAGGGCCCTTTAACCTGCTCCTGAGAGCTGAGTGAAGCTGGCCAGGTAGGGAAGAGGTGGGGGCGGCAGGGGGCAGGGGAGAGTCCCAGGCAGCGTGTACCATGCAGGCAGTTCTAGCATCTGATCACTGCGAACTCGTAAGGTCTTGGTGAAAACCTGAAACCTCAGAGCGTCCTTTACACAATGGATTTTCCACTCCCTTAGAGTCCTGTGTCTGAGGCCAGGATTAGGTTTCTGTGTAGTACCCATGGCTTTGTTGACAACACTGGGAAATAGAAACCCAAAGAAAACTCAATTCAAGGCTGCTTACGCCAAGAATGGAAATAGAGCCCACTTTTCTCCGTGTTCCAATACCATTGTTACGAAAGGCCTTCTCTCTTATTGCTGTGAAGAATCGACTTCTGAAGTCAAAAGCAAACTCCCTCCACAGAGGTTTGTGAGCCTGCCGGGTGGGAAGAAGGTGTCCGAGGCTAGTGGGGAGGAAACCCCAGCCTCTTCCATAGGAAGGCCCGGAGAACTCTCTTCGAGACAGCCTGGAGAGCTAGAGTGGTAATGCTCCACCTCTGGTAATGTGAACATTATCTACGGGGACGGAGATAGCGTCTTGTAGTGGTCCTCATTTTCGATGGTGTTATTTTCAGGACCATACAAATTATCCTTAAAATCCCGTTCACCTCTTCCTTCACCTCACTTTTTCATGTGCATGTGCTTGAGCACACATGCATGAAAACACACACACACACACACACACACACACACACACACACGTTCATTCTCTTCCTCCTTCTCTTTCTCCCCTCTCCTCTTCCTTCTTCCCCCTTCTAGTGCACATTGAGATTTTAGATACAAAACTGGAATGTTCATTCTGGTGCATCAAACATTTACTATTGCTTCTTGACTTTCCCCTCAGAGTGGCATATGTCCTAATTTGAAAATAACTTTAATGCAGATGTACTTTTTTCTTTTTTTTTTTTTCAGGCCTGCCTCTGCCTCCCAAGTTATGGGACTAAAGGCATGCACCCCCACCACCAGGCTCAGATCTACTTTCTTGTTTTGTTTTGTTTTCGTTTGTTTGGTTTGGTTTGGTTTTTCGAGGCAGGGTTTCTCTGTGTAGCCCTGGCTGTCCTGGAACTCACTCTGTAGACCAGGCTGGCCTCGAACTCAGAAATCCGCCTGCCTCTGCCTCCCAAGTGCTGGGATTAAAGGCGTGCGCCACCACTGCCCGGCACCAGATACACTTTTTGATGGAGTAGAATTTAACTCTGAGAATATTCCGATGCTTGTCTGAGAATCTCAGTGAGCCTCTAGAGGTAAAGAATAGACAGCGGCAGTTCTCTGTTTGTCATTGTGGCTGTGAAAATCAGCTGTCTAGTATATTTCTTATGTGTAATCCATGAGTCTTCCTGAGCTTCCAGCCCCTTCCTTCACAAGAGAGGGGCCTTGTCTTCCCCGTGCCTTCGGGTGGATATGTTAGATGAGAGGCACCATGCTTTCATCTCTCTACAGAGAAAAGTGTCCAGGAAGAGAATGACAAACTTTGGGGCAGGTCCTAGGCTCTGCATTTTACAGAAATGATACCAGATGCCATTCCCTGCAGGCTGGGGACACACACAGAAGGGCTTTTTTTTTTTTTTTTAGGAAAGGGGCAGGAGGAGGTCTGGATTCATCTGGGGAAACTGAGGTCTTTTGACTTTTAAAAGAGAAGATCAGTGCCAGCTGGGTGGTACGTACCTCTTACCTCGGTATTCAGGATGCTGGGGCAGGAGGTGATACATTTGAAGTTATCCTGGGATACACAATGAAATCTTGTCTGAAAGATGGAGCTTTCTTCAGCTTTGAGGTCTTTTAAGGTAATACAATACAGGCATTTCCTTGAGTATACACTGTTGTCCCCCCCCCCCCCCCCCAACTAGCACATTTATTTAAATAGAGCAAAAAAAGAACAAAGACCTTGAAATCTACCAGAAAATATTTTCTTCCAACTTAATGGAAGACCATTTAATGGAAGAGGATGCTTTTAGGATGGATGAACTATCCATAGTCTCCCTTGCGGACCTTGAATTGGGAGTTGTACTGAACGCTGATGCAGAGAGAAAGAAGGATATAACTTTCTGGCAGGGGTTTAATTTTAAAATCTTGAAGGTCATTCCTTTCTGGTAGAAGGACGTGGAACCAAGGTACCCATGTGGTCCCTCGCTGTTCTCTGTGTGAGCAGGTGGTTGCCGGGGCTCCTGGCAGCATGGCCCCAGCACTAGGGACCTCACTCTCTACCTGTCCTGCAGAGTTGACACTTGGCCTTGTTCCATCTAGGTAAAGTTTCTGGCAACTTCTCCAGGGAGGGCTGGCTCTGTGTCTTTCCTCTCAGAGGAATTTTTCTCTAGGGACTATTATAATGTGTCGGACTGGCTATCAGAACTAGCATTGCCTTCTGACTCAGTACCTGACTGCAGGCTACTCTTGAAGGGACTCTCCCAGGCTAATCTTGAAGAGGCTCTCCTTCCTGCTGCTCCTCACTGTAGCCGGGTCTTTCTCTTTTGACACCAGAATATTGCACAACATCCGCTATCCCATAGGGTTTTCTTGCCCTGCCAGGGCTCTCTCTCTACTTCTTCTTGGCTTTAAAAACATTAACACTATTGCCTGTGGCTCTCCCTGCTCTGCTCTGTAATTGCTGGCTTTCTTCAAAGCTAGCTGCTATTCTGGAGTCATAGAGATTTGGTGTCTGCCACAGAGAACCCAGGAAACTCCTGGGCCATATTTCAAAAGGCTTTTCAGAAAATTCTGAGCATGTTTTGAAACTCCGCCTGGTTCTATGGGATTACAGAGGTTTATGAACCACATTCCACAAGTCTCCCTTGGTATTCTTGCATACTTGTGAAATGTCAGAGGGGCCCGAGTCTCTCTTTATCCACATAT
This sequence comes from Mastomys coucha, assembly GCF_008632895.1. Taxonomy (NCBI): domain Eukaryota; kingdom Metazoa; phylum Chordata; class Mammalia; order Rodentia; family Muridae; genus Mastomys; species Mastomys coucha. The sequence continues at coordinate 87,962,203 of NW_022196894.1, forward strand.
TAAACATGGATGAAAACTCTAGGGGGGAGGAATTAAGATGTCCGATCTGGTTTCTCTTTTAAAGTCTCCTAGGGCAATCTGACTATTAATGTGGGTTTCTGTTATTACCACTTGTAGTAGATCCCAAATAGAACTTTTTTTTTTTAATTAAAAAGTTTTATTATTTTATTTATTTTTAATGAAACAACAGAGAAGATTATTTGGTGCTCGATCTACACTAGACACAGCATTCCTTTGGGCTCAGCTATTTGGCCCTCAGATTATCTACATTTCAGGGATGAAGTGAGAGAAATCACCCCTAAGGGTGTGTGAGGTTTTTTTTTTTTTGACAGTTTTGTAAGAACTGGAAGCTTTTGGGTAAGGCGGTTAAGCTCTTCCTTGCTGGCTGGAGTTTCCTGCTGCCATCTTGAACACGGTAGCTTTCATCCCTATCTGCACTCTAAAGTAGATAAGGGGGAGAGGCCTAGACCTGTGTATTGAGCAGTGACTTAGGGAGTTTTCCCTTCATTCTTTGAAGCCATGTGATTTGGTATCTTCAGATCTTCTAGAATAAAGTTTTACAAAGGTTTTCGAGTTGTTATCCTTGGTTTATACATTCAACAAACCCCTTCACCTCTTCCTTCCCCCATCACACTGTGCCCTACTTCTGGAGGCTTTCTGGAGGCATTCAGAACATTCAACCTGTGGCAAAGAAGCCACATGTCCCCCAAAAGATAAGACATGACATGAAAGGCGTCAGGGCCCGTGTCTTCAGGCTTGAGTGCTGGATGCTGCCCTCTGAAGAAGAGTCTGGAGGTCTTCAAGTGTTGGCCTAGACGAGGCTTCGTTGCTGTTTAAGTGTTACGAGCACGTGAGTCCAGAAGGAGGTGGAGTAAATGTATGACTTGGTACAACTAAAATACCCAGACTAGTTTACATGCTAAAATTACCAAGACTAAGGAGCCCTGCATATTCCAATGAACACATTAATAAAAAACGATGGGGTCAGTGCTGAAGAGGAACTGGATGGTTGTCTGTAGTCTGTGTAACCCTGCCTGCTAGACAGGGGTGCTTGGAGCCCTGTGTCTCTACTATGATGCCTTGATTTTCCCACAACTTAGGTTTTATCTTCCCATTGGCTTTTAAACTAGACTGAGTGCATTCAGAGAGATTTTTTAAAAAAAAAATCATTATTGTTCCCCATGTGTGCATTTGTGTATGTGATGTGCGCCTCGTGTGTGTGTGTGTGTGTGTGTGTGTGTGTGTGTGTGTGTGTGTGTGTGTGTGTGTGTGTGTGTGTGTGTGTGTGTGTGTGTATGTGATGTGCTGTGTGCATGTGTGTGTCTGTATATATTTGTGTGTGTGTGTGTGTGTGTGTGAGAGAGAGAGAGAGAGGGAGAGAGGGAGAGAGAGAGAAAGAGAGAGAGAAAGAGAGAGAGAGAGAACTAGAGAAAGAGAAGAGAAAGATAGTTCTCATCTCAGTGGACACATGGTGGTCAGAGGACATGACAATTCTCCTTTAACTCTGACATGCATTTCAGAGCTTGTCTGCCAAGCACTGTTATGTACTGAGCCATCTCACTGGCCTCAGAGGGATTGTTAAGCCACATATTACCAGGCCTGGCCCCCAAGCCTCTGAGTCTAGAGCCAGTTCCAGGAATGTGCCCTTTTAAGTGTTCAGGTGTTGCTGATGCTGGAGTGAGGACAGTGCTCTGGAAAGCCTTGATGACCAGGATTCTTACAGGTGCATCACTCACAGGCTAAATCCATTTTTTCACTTCCTCATTAGATGGTGTAAATAATATGTACAGTTCTCACTATGGGAGAGTACCCGGTCTTGTTCCAGAAGTGACAGACTTAACCTTTGGCCACCCCTCCTCCTTCAGCCCTGCAAGGGTCAGGCTGTCTGCAGGCTGCCATTTTCTGGTTATCTTGGAGATGACTGTTCAGTGGCCATCAGTAACTGTGGAAGAGGCCAGAGGTTTTCCACGCATTAAAGCCCGTGTCTAAGGCCTCTCTGTAGACACAGATCTTACAGCTTTGAGACTGCTTAGTTTTCTGTTACTATGGAAGACTCCCTGAAAGTCAAGGTGTTTGGCTCTATCGAAAACACATCTATCTAAAACACTGCTCAGTGGGTTCTTTCTTTGTTTTTTTGTTTTTTCGAGACAGGGTTTCTCTTTGTAGCCCTGGCTATCCTAGAGCTCACTCTGTAGACCGGGCTGGCCTCAAACTCAGAAATCCGCCTGCCTCTGCCTCCCAGGTGCTGGGATTAAAGGCGCGCACTACCACTGCCCGGCTCCCCACCCACCTCTCCTTTCCTCCCCTTCCAAGCTGCCTCCCTCAGCTTGCCTCTGTTTCCCACTCTCTTTCTTTTTTGTGATCTATCTCTTGGTGTAGACTTGCAGCCATGCTGCGCATGCTTGCTTCCACGGTCACCCACTCTCGATGCTGGTCCCTGTTGTTTACTTGCATGGGACGACACCTCGCTGTGTAAGTGACTTATTCGGATATGGAACTTTTCATTTCTATCTCTATTCACACCCGAGGAATGTGTCTTGCTGAACACACACCCAGGGTGACTGCTGTCACTGGCTGTGCATATGCCTCGTCTGTTCTTGGCTCTTGTTCCTTGGTTTTTGTCATTTCTCACGTGGCCATGCACAGCCAACTGAAGATGTATAAGCTCCTGCATGAAAACACTCACCTGAGAAGCTTCCCAGTCTTAAAAGTTCTTTTCTCCTTGATTGAGTGCTTGTGTGAAAAGCAGTACAACCCAGCATTTTCTTGCACTCTGTGCTCTCTGCTCAGAGGGGTTGCA
>NW_022196894.1:87970002-87993401 GCF_008632895.1 Mastomys coucha
TGTGTGTACAGTGCCCACAGAAACCAGAAGAGGAGGTCTGACCCCCAAAGCAGAAGTTATTGGGTAGTTGTGAGATGGGTGTCTGGAAGTGAACTCGGGTCCTCTGCAAGAGTAGCACTCTCTCTTAACTGCTGAACCCACTCTCCAGCCCCATCCCCTTAGTCAATGCACAGGCTATCCCTCTACAGCCCCTGAATGTGGCAACTTTATTTCTTGTCTTCCGGTCTTGTCTTTTGAGTGATGTCATTGCCAATTGATAATGCACCAATGTTACTCTTCATCAGGAACACCTATCTTCATTAATATGCTATTCTGTCAATCCTCCTTGTGGTGATTATATATTATTATTATTCCATTAAGATTAGATTCAAAGTTTCATTTTATTTTAGCAGATTTAAGTTGGAAACAAATTTCAGCAGTCCTGTCCTTGGGAGTCTATGACGTGAGCAGAGAGTCCCCTCCCTGTCCCCATCACGTAGCTGGGAACCTTCAGCTTTTGGGGCCTTTCCAATGCTCCTCTAGCTGGTTCCTGCTTTCCACAAGTTGGCTCTTGCATATCACAGAGTTAGCAAATGCTTTTCACGGTTGAGAGATTTTTTTTCCAACAGTTTACTCTTTCATCATGGGTGCCATAGCAATAGCATTTATAATACATTCCAAACAGACTTCTAGTTAAGAGGATTCTGTCCCACAGATCCACCAGAGAGAAGCTGAAGATGCACTGGCATTGCTGAAGGTTGGACTTGGTTAAGATTTCCAAGGCTTAACCATCCATTGCCAATGGATTCTTAGCTCAGAGGAGATGAGCGAGCAGCTTCCCACCAGGACAGGCCTCTGCTTGCATCCAGCCAGCTGCTCTAATGTCAGGTGGCTTTGTCTGTTGCCTGGAGCCCCTGCCTTTGGCAGTGTCCAGTGCTCACATAGGCCAGTTCAGACTTGAGAAGTCTGACTTCTCCTGAAAGAAAGGGTGTTGGCACCACAGCAGTGCCTACTTCCTATTATGTGCAGGTGACGAACAGAGCCCCTACTCAGCTCACTTCAACCCTCTCGGCTAGAGTAGATAGCCCAAGAGTTAGCTCGAAGGATCTGTGACTTGTGACTAGGCTAGATTCCACTTTCTGGGATGATGTAGTTCCTCTTGGCCCCAGAGACACACGGATATATTCAAGATCCAAGGACAAACTTCATAGCTCTCAGAGGATATTCATAAAGTCTTTTCAGGATAGTGACGTGATGTTTGTGACGTGCAGAGGCACATGACTTGTCAGCAGAGGCTTAACTAAAATTACTTGTGCTCATTGGCACTTTGTGAAGGTTTAGAACACTTGGTGGTGAAAATAGAACAGAGGTATGCATTCGGCATCCTAGCACTTCTGGTTGATTACTCTTCAAAAAAGCCTGGTCCTGGGTGTGAAGAGATGCCAATTTTTTAGGGGTACACATCAGAGATCTCAGAAAGCACCCTAACTCAGTACCCCCAGTTCATTCATCAAACCCACCCCTTTGTCCTTGAACAGTAGATGCTCCTGTTTGAAATCTACATGATGAGTTGAGGAGATGACTGAGTAAGGGGGCTTGCTGCTCAAACAGGAGACCTGAGTTCAAATCCCCAGCGCCTGCATTAAAAAGTCTCACATAGTTGTATATGGGCTGTAACCCTATTGTTGTGGAGGGCAGAGACAGGATTCACTGATTCTTGTTGACCTCCAAGTTCAGAGAAGAGACCCTGTCATGGAGGATGATAGAACAGGGCACTGGACATCATCCTCTGGCTTCTGTGTTTGAACTCACGTAGGTACACATACCAAACAACAAAACCAAAAAGCACTCAAGCGGCTCTTACAGTATAGGGGTACAGAGGGAGGTAAATACTTGTTCAAAACCAGGAGCCTCTTTTGGGGGAGATGTTTGGAAAGTTTTATTTGGAGACTTAGCTATAAAACTATTAATGTTGAGGCTAGAGAGATACCTCAGCAGTTAAGAGCATTTGCTGTTCTTAGTAGGACCCAAGTTCAGTTCCCAGCACACACATGGTGGCTAACCCAGCCACCTGCAACTACAGTCACAGAGGATGCCCTCTTCTGGCCTCTGTGGGCACTGCATGTGCATAGTACAGTACATGCATGTAGGCAAAGCCACTATTAAATAAAAACAAATGAATCTTCTAAAAAAGTCTGACAGCGTTAAATGTACCCCATGGCTATTACGGCATCCACACATTCATTCTGGCTCGCTATGTTCTTGAAGACAGAAGGCCACATGCTGGGCTCTCCTTGCATGAGTTACTTCATGGATGTGACCTGGCAAAGGGCTATTTCTCTGGAGCTGATTCTGGTCTCACAATTGGCCCCTCTTTTGATGGCTTCATTTCCGTCACAGAAACAGGGCTCACAGAAGGGCCATCATTCTTTTAAGTGCACTGTAAACCGACAACTGAATGCAGATGAGAAAGTGTGAATTTTCATGACCGCTCCTGGCTAAGCGGGATTCTATTTTAAAAAACTGGCAAAGAGCTCCTTTCAAAAAGATGGAACAACGTGGAGTCAAAACAAATGGAGATTATTGTCTGGGACCTACTATTTGATCCGATAGAAACTGGATGTATAGAAAGCTAATGAAAGAATTATTTGGTGGGGACCTCGAAGGATGGGGTGGTTCAGTTGGTAGAGCACTTGACTTGCAAACACAATCTGGAGTTTGATTCCCCAAATCCCACATAAGAGCATTGGGTACAGCTAACACCATTGTGTGCTTGTAATCCCAGCACTAGATAGACAGAATGATCCCTGGGGCTGGCTAGTGGGCCAGCCAGTCTAGCCTAGTTGTTGAGCTCCAAGCCGGGGAGAAACCTTGACTCAAAAAAAAAAAAAGACACTCTTTTTTGTTTTTTGTTTTTTTTCTTCCTCTTTTTTAATTAGTTTCTGGAGAATTTCATACAATGTATTTATTAAACTAATAATTCCTGGCTCCCCCCATATCCACACCACCTTCAGATGGCACTTTAGGTGGTCCTCCAGACTCACATACATGCACACATGTATGCACACACACCTGCATGCACATGTGCACTTGTGTACACGTGAACATGCTTACATACATAAAAAGGAAAGAATAGTATTCTCTGTGTCTAAGAGGAAGGAGGAGGATGTGTCTTATGTATCCTACCCTGGGGGCTGGCCTTGAACTTGCTAGGTATTGGAGGATGACCGTGTACTCCTGACCCATCTGCCTCTACCTTCCAGGCCCTGGGATCATGGGCATGTGCCTTCACGCCTGACTTTTCTGGTGTTAGGGATCTAACGCAGGACTTTGAAGCTCGGCAAGCACTCTGCCAAGTGATCTATAGCCTCAGCTTCTTGCAAGGTGGTATGCTAAGATGCAATAGAATAGGAAAATGTAGTCTCAGAACTCAGGAAAGCCAGGCCTCTGTGTGTGGACTCTTAGGCTGGGTGTGGACTCACACTGAGTAGTCCTGTACCTGTGGCCTTCCAGAATAGTTATGCATGGCATACAGTTGTCTCTCCTGTTCTGATTATAAAGGATGCAGCTTCCTGTCTCTAGTGTTTGGGTAGATCGAAGGTGTTCTATAAATGTTCGCTTTATGAAAGGAAACCCAGTATACAAATTGCTTGGTAGGGACTGAAGTAAGAGAGGTAAGAGAGGTGGTGAGGATTTTGCAGTTTGGTCAATGGTTTCTCTCATCCTTCCTTACTCTCTGGCTCAATATGGCTGACATTCTATCCCAGGTCTTTGTGCTAAAACTAAGAGCAAACACCATTGGCATACCGTCTGCTCAGACAGCCTCTTCCTTGTAATGAGCAGCGTCAGAAGGGCTTGGGTTTGTAGTGAGAGGTACTTGCTAAAACTTTGTGACAAACTAGGATTCGAAGACACAAGTCACAGTTGACCTAACACTTAAACAAAAGCACACAAATTTCTGGTGTCTGTCAGCCTAGTTAGCTAGCTAGCACAGGTTTAAGCTAACCTGGGTATTACATTACAATCTCACAAAGTCTGGGGGAAATATGAGTGGCAGAGAGAATTGCTTTGAAAGAAAGGACCTTGGAAAGGCACACGTGTGAGCAGAAGTCTAAAGTATCAGGAAGATAGAAGTTCAAGGCTAGCCTGGGCTAACTTGTGAAAGCCTATCTCAAAATAAAAATTAAAATAGGGCTAAAAACATGTATGATGCTGCAGGCTTAGCCCCTGGTATATTAAACAAATGAATCAATTAACCAACCAGCCAGAAAGTACCTCATTGACTTTATGAGACATGGTACCCCATGGTAAGAATCAATGTGTCTGGTTCAAATTCATTCATCTTTTTCCCTTTTTGATTGCTCAGTTACCATTATGATATTGAGCATTTTTTTTTCAGTTTCTACTCTTTCAACCTCTGCATACAATAGTACATCTCTGTGTTTGATCTCTCAAGAACACACAGATTATTCCAGAAATGCACGGCCGAGGGAGAGCAAACTGATTGGTGCTGTCTTGGGTACCAGGTGTGCTCCTTGGGCCAGTCTCTTAAGCTCTTTGGATGTACAGAGCTCTTTAAAAGATAAATGTGGGAGGAAATGCAATTCAAAACTCCAGGCGTCTGAAGGTGGGGCTGAACTCACAATCTGTGAGTTGTGGAACTTAAGCCCTGCCAGAGACCCCAAGAGCAGAGGCTCTGAGGGGCTGAGGAGGTGGAAGACCTCGGGCTGCAGCGGCTTCAGCGTCTGTACCTGTGTTCAGTCTATAAGATGTGTTCTTTGTGAACCGTCTCACAGGGGCCATCAACTTCCTGCGCTCTCTCCTGGAACCAGACCCTGTGAAGAGGCCGAATATCCAGCAAGCGCTGGCAAATCGCTGGCTGAATGAGAATTACACTGGGAAGGTGCCCTGCAATGTCACCTATCCCAACAGGTAAAGTGGCGCAGATGGAGGACCGCCTTCTCCAGTGAGACAGGGCCTGCCGTGAGCCCCCCCAAGCTCAAGACAGGAAGCTGTGCATGACTGAAGTCAAGGCCCTTTATATTCTGCCTCCCACCCCACACCCCCTCCTCTGCCTGGCTGTGCCCACCTTAGCAACCTCTTACCCACAGACAGGCCCATCTCGTTGGGCAGGAAGATGCAACCAAGGCTGTCCTATGTGTTTGTGCCAAATTGGTCCTGTGGTGCCTGGTTAGAGGAATGGAAGCTGAGCTACAGCACATCCCTCACCAAGCATCGCTCTGATAGATCTCATCTTCCCTACCTTCTTTCTAGTTCACTTAATGGGTTTATTTAAATGAACTGTGCGGTGTGTGTGTGTGTGTGTGTGTGTGCGCGCGCGCGCGCGTGAAAGGGAAAGAGAGAGAGAGAGAGAGAGAGAGAGAAAGATATGGGGTGGGGTGGAGGAATCTGCTGGTGAGCAATCCTGCCAGCATTAAGCTTCTTGAATCTCGTGGAACTGAGTCTTTCGAGCCTTCAGACCTGCTTCCTGCTGCTTGACTCTTGTGTCTTTCAGCCCTGAGTCCCTTGCCATAAAGTAACAGGAATGGCAGCAAGGAAGATCAGGCCGTTCACTTCAGCTGCCGTATTGTGGGCTTGCTGTCCATGTGGGAGGGTTACAGGCTGGTGCACTGAGAGACAAACCATCCACCCAGCTTGTGTCTGCAGACTACAGGTCGGAAAACCAGCACCAGAAACATTTCCTTGTTCCTTTTGACTCGTTTGTCATTCTTTGAGCCACTCTGAGTGAGGGATAAGGATCCTCCCTTTGGCTACTTCAAGCACGCGTGGGGACCACACAACTCCAGCTTTCTGGGATAGCTTGCCTCTTCCTTCTTCTTTTAACCCCTGAAAGCCTTAGACACTCTGTCAAACTTGGATGAGGACCAGAGAATCACAAACAAAGCAGGGAAGGGGCATCCTCTGTGGCCATATTTTTGAAAATCCCCAAGTCTTGGGCCAAGAAAGTCTAGAAATATTCACTAAGCCTTATGAGAGCTGAAATGCTGAGTCCCTTAAACAAGATGCTCAACAGGGCACTCACTCGGGACAGACGTTCGTAGATCCGAATCTAGGATGCTTGACCAAATTTACCCTTGCCCTGGGCATAGAGGAGACTTGGTCTAGTCACTATGTAGAATTCTAGCATTTGGCTCTCGGGTAGTAGTAATTCAGACACAGCCTGGGTTACCTAAGTTGTCACAGGAACCTGGAAATAGACACTGTTTTCCAATACCTGCTCAATTTGGGCCAGGAACTGAAATGGACACCAGAAAAATTATCCCCCCTGTGAGCCTGCAAACAGAGCTGAGGGGCAATGTCTTATCACTGTGGAACAGCGCACTGGCTGCTTCTGGTAAGAAGTGGGTAGCATCGGTGGCAACCAAAGGAGCCATTAAGTTAATGTCTAAGTGAGCATAACCCATCCACCCAACACAGGACCTGCCGAAGGCTGAAGATCTGGCCCTAGAAACACAGAGAACCCTTCCTGGGTTCCCATCTCTTCAGTGACAAAGACTTAAAGTATGGCTTATAGTTGTGTAGCCTTTCCTCAGGGGGCAAAAGGCAGGCTTTGGTGAGGTAAACACTAATTCAATTTCTTACACTTTTTAGTCTTCTTGGATAGTGTGTGTCTGTGTGTGTGTGTGTGTGTGTGTGTGTGTGTGTAAGAGAGAGAGAGAGAGAGACAGACAGACAGACAGAAAAAGTTGTGTACGTGTGTGTTTGAGAGTGTACGTGAATTTGTGTGTCAATGTGAGGGTGGGTGTGAGTGTGAGGTGTATGTGTGTATGAGAGTATGTGTGTGTGAGTGTGTGTGTTTTGGTGCTTGCGTTTATGTGTACTGTATATGTTCAAGGGTATATGTGTGAATCTGTATGTGTGAATGTGACTGTGTGTGAGGGTGGTGTGTTTGTGTAAACAACTAGCTAATAGATGGCAAAAGTGGTAAAGGTCTTGTTTAAAGAAAATAGCAGTTTGGTGTCTTCTGTTATCTAAGGTTATTGGATACAGAAGATAAATCTGTTTTGATAAAATAGGAGAGCAGAAATCTAAAAACTTGGGGAAGGGATGTGTTATTCATAGTTTTATTTAGGAAAATTGTTAATCTTCAAGGCAAAAATAATATATATTCCTAGTAATTGTTTTTCTGGCTTTATTGGCCCTTAAATAAAAGGTGAAGAAACATAGGCAAAGAAACATACTATATTTATTTGTAAAATCTATTTTCTAGTTTCCCAACACTGCTATCTCCTGGTTTAATTACTTTGGATATTGTCAGTGCTTCTTTCCCTTTGGGAAAGTCAAGAAAATAAAGCCCCGAGTTTTACACTGCTCTTCCGAACAGCTTTCTCCTATGAACTCATTTACTTTTAAAGGTACACACTGAAATGTTTAGAAATGACAAAGCTCAGTGTCTACAACTTAAAGCATGTTAGCAACAACAATAGCAACCCCAAATGCAGCAAGCATGGCAAAGCATACCCAGGCAACAGTCATACATGCTAATCACAGTCATCGCTCTGGATCTCTGGGATCATTCTCATGATCTCCCTGAAAGAAAGAAAGATATTAAAAATCTACAGATACCACAGGTGTGGTGGCACAGACCCCTACTCCCAGCACTTGGGAAGTAGAGGCAGGTGGATCTCTGTGAGTCTGAGGTCGGCCTGGTCTACATGGTGAGTTCTAGGATAGCCAGGGCTACATGGTGAGCTGCTTTCAGCCCCTGCAGTACTCAAATCTACAGACACTCAAATCTCCTATATAAGATGGTATAATTTGCACATAAGCCATGCTGCACACTCTTCCATACACTTTGAATTACCCCTAGTTGATTTATAATCGTTGTTATGCTGTATTGCTTAGGGAATCATGACAGTAAAAAAGCCTTTAAAATCTTTATGCTCAGTATGCATATAATTTTTTCCCTGAAATGTTCTAAGATTAATTGAGTCCTATGGATGGAGAACACACAGGTTATATAGTAAACCCACGACTGTTCTATATATGTGAAAATCTTCAAAATGGAAAGTCATGGGGGACTGGAGATGTGGCTCATTTGAGCTGGTGCCTGCCTGGTGTGAACAAAGCCCTGGATTCCATCTGCCCGCACCACATAAAGTAGGCATGGCTGTGTGCATATCCAGTTCCAATACTCAGGGAGTAATAAACAAGAGGGTCTGCTATTCAAGGTCATTCTCTCAGCTACTCAGAGAGTATGAGCTATCCTGGGCTGCATGAGAGAGAGAGAGAGAGAGAGAGAGAGAGAGAGAGAGAGAGAGAGAGAGAGAGAGAGAGAGAGGTGGACCTTCTGTCTGCCCTGCTTCTGAGTCACTCTAAGAAGGTGGAGAGGTGATTGCTTCCCTGTGTCTACTCCCTCATAGGATTTCTCTGGAAGACCTGAGTCCCAGTGTGGTGCTGCACATGACCGAAAAGCTGGGCTATAAGAACAGTGACGTCATCAACACGGTGCTCTCCAACCGCGCCTGCCATATCCTGGCCATCTACTTCCTGTTGAACAAGAAACTTGAGCGATATTTGTCAGGGGTAAGTGGGATCCCCGGAGCAGCATCTTCTGTCTACTGTTGCGAAGCTGCTGATACTTGATCCGTGCTGCTATTTTAGCCTAAAACGTGAGGCCCAGTCTCTTGAGTGTGGGATCAAGGACTGGCAAAACCCATTTCTTAGATGGTGCTGCTGGTCTGAGATGTGTTCCAAATGCTCTCCTGTAAAAGTTAGCTCTGGCTGACCCTGGAGGGGCTTAGCTGTTTGTCTTCTGTTCCCAGTTGTCTGTCCATATTCTGTCGCCTCTTAGCTCTTTGGGTTCTCACCATTAGAGGAACTGGAGTCTTCACTGCTAGTAAAAGTTGGACAGCAGTGCCTGGGTGTTTAAAGGACCGGGTACAGGAAAGCTATTCACTGGTCAGCCCTCTGTCTCGACGGTGTATGTCTGCAGGATTCAACCCACCATGGCTCAAAAGTACTTAGGAGAATATTGTATTAGTGCTGGACATGCGCAGCTTTTCTCCTGTTATTCCCTAAATAATAGTTGCATGGCATTTGTGTTGTATTAGGTATTGTAAGTAACTCAGAGATTTAAAGGGTCTGGGAGAGGAGCATAGTTTATATGTGAATTTTGTATGGTTTCCTGTAAAACTTAACACAAATTGGGATTTGTAGGAGGCCCTGGAACAAGTTACCTTAGGGTGACAAGACAAAAAAAAAAGAAATGTGTTTAGGATTCCGACTGCAGAAAATAAGAACACAGTGGGGTTTACTAGGTTAACTCTGGCAGCTTCGCACAGACTAGCTGTTATCAAGCCCAAGTGACAGGTGAAGAGCTGGCTTGACAGTTAAGAGCACTGGTTGCTCTTGCCAAGGACCTGTGTTTCTTTCTTTTTTTTTTCTTTCTTTCTTTCTTTCTTTTCTTTTTTTTTTTTTTTTTTTTTTTTTTTTTGGTTTTTTGAGACAGGGTTTCTCTGTATAGCCCTGGCTGTCCTGGAGCTCACTTTGTAGACCAGGCTGACCTCGAACTCAGAAAGCCGCCTGCCTCTGCCTCCCAAGTGCTGGGATTAAAGGCGTGCACCACCACCGTCCAGCTAGGACCTGTGTTTCATCTCAGAGCCCACAAGGTTATTCACAACCATCTGTAACTCCAGTCTCAGGGGATCTAATGCCCTCTTTTTTGGCCACTCCCACAGTATACATACATGTAGGCAAAACACTCACGCACATAAAATATAATTTTTTAAAAAAATTAAATAAAGAGAGTCTAAGTATGTCATACCACACATGAAGAACAGTCTAGACAGCAGTATTATGGCAACTTTACCATCTTGGCCACAGAAGCTCATCTGTCAGTCTCTCCATATAAATAATCTCTCAAGGAGAATGCTATAAGACAGTATTAGATTCTATACAGTACTGCTCTGCATTGGTACAGAAGCATAGCTACTTAGCTACAGTATAGACCAGCTCCAACAGAGTCGGAGAAACTCAGGGTTGACAGAAGCCCATCTGAGGTTGGACATTGTCTTAAAGATGACCTTGACCTATGCATAGAACAATGCATATAAGAACAATGAGCATGAGGTCTGGTGGCTTGTCTGTGTCTTGGTTAGGAGGACAGAATGGAGATGGTAAGATCAAACTTCTAGAGATAGTTCAGTGCTGTTTAAAGTCACACGATAACCTAATGTGTCACAGAATTCCACCAACCAGTAGGGTTAGAAACACTTTAGAGTTTTTATCTTAGAGCAAAAGATGAAAATACACCTGTACCTAGTGAAATGACCATCCCCCTAACAGGGCAGAAGTGACAACATAATCTCCACAAAACATGATGAAGCTCTTGTTAGCAGAGAGGCCGAGACGCATTTAGATAACATGGCTTGGTGACTAACCAAGGTCACCAAAGTCACCAAACATCTGGATGGAAGTACAGGTGTTCACAAGCTGACTCGGTTTATAATTTGCTTCCAGGAAAATTTACCCAGAGCTTTCTTGGTGTGTGTGTGTGTGTGTGTGTGTGTGTGTGTGTGTGTGTGTGAGAAAGAGAGAGAGAGAGAGACAGACAGACAGACAGACAGACAGACAGACAGACCCCGACTGACCAAAGGAAAGACATGTGAGAAGAAACATGAAAACTTTTCCCAAACAAGAACAATGAGCATGAGGAGATCAATGCTTTGTACTTCTTTCTGATGGGGACACATCTTGAGCTTTGAGGCTTTGAGACAGTACCTGTGTGGTGACCATAAGTTGTAGGAAATGATCCCGGGTGACATGTCCTCCTACTCTGGAACTGTGATAAACTGCTCTGAAAACAACTCAGAGGGGAGAAGATTTGCGTGGTTCAGATTCCCAAGTCATGGTCCATCATCCAGGGCAGCCAGGGCTAAAAGCTGGAGGCAGCACCAATGGAGGAAGGGTACATGTGGCTGGTATTCTAGCTTGCTAACTTTCTTCCGGAGCTCAGAACCACCTGCTCAGGAGAGGTACTGCCCTCGCGCAGTGTGCTGGGCCACTACATCAGTTAATAATCAAGATGGTTCCTCACAGACAAGCCTGGTACAGACAGTTGAATCTTTTCTCCAGGTGCTTCTAGGCTGTGCCAAGCTGAAAGCTAACACTAACGAACTACAAAGACAGGATCTGTAATCAAGCTTTGATATGTAATATCAATATGTAATGTATATATATATATATAATATGTGATTATATATCAATATGTGATATACAATATGTGTGTACACAATACATTTATATTATTCTGTCTTCTGTTACTATAAACAAAATACCCCAGGGGCTAGATACTCACTTAAAAAGAGAATCTTGGGGGCTGGAGAGATGACTCAGAAATTAAGAGCACTGACTGCTCTTCCAGAGGTTCTGAGTTTCAATTCCCAGCAACCACATGGGTCACAACCATCTATAATGAAATCTGGTGCCCTCTTCTGGCATGTAGACATATAAGCAGGGAAGGCATGTGTGTGTGTGTGTGTGTGTGTGTGTGTGGTGTATGGACATGTGAGTGTGTGTGGGGGGGTGTTTGTGTTGTGTGCATGTGTGTTCATCTTTAAAAAAATAGACTTGGTTGAGCCCATACTTTGGAAAGTGCAAGTCAGGCTTATGCCCTAGCCTCTGGGGTGTGTCCCCATTCTTTGTCATGACTTGCCAGAGAAGGGGAATAACTTCAGGCAGAAGAGCCAACTGAGTGAGGTGGCCTCCTTTCTAACAGCACACTTTCTTGATGACTGACTTACTGTATGAGACAATATCAGTCCCTTTCATGAATGTTCGTCCTGATGACCTCATTATCTTGTGCTGGTCCCCTTTGTGTTAAATGCTCTAACCACTTCTTAGTACTGACACACGAGGGACCAAGCTTTCTGAAGGCACACTCAAATCATTGCAGCGTATTCTGTTAATTTATTAAGTGGTAGTGATAGTAATAATAATAAGTGGCTCTCTGCTCTCATCAGAAGAACCTAAGAGAGATTTGAGGCTGTTCTTTATTTTCTCTCCTATAAAAAGAACACATTTCCAAGTCTCTTTCTCATCTTATCCTTTTAAACTCCTGCTTTACTATGTATTTTATAATGCAGATGACGAATTAGTACAATGGCCCTTGATGCATCATAAATATGCATATTCTTGTAGATGCCTTGGCACAACTTCTTCACTCATTAAGGCTCTGGGTGACACCATTTGGACACCACGCCAGAGGCTAAAAGTTAATTTTTCAAATGGTTCCCAAATAAGAAGGGCCTGTGCACACAGATTTTCTTATTCAAATAATGAATGCTGTTTAGAAATTTTGGAGTATCTTGACGGAGCCAATGTTTAGAGAAGGTCGTAGTTTCATATATTACTGAATAATGTTGCTACAGACTCAGGTGATCTAAGGTCTTTGGGTGTTTTTCAATGTTAGATGGTTCTTAGTTAGGGTTTTACTGCTGTGAACAGACACCATGACCCAGGCAACTCTTATAAGGACAACATTTAATTGGTACTGGCTTACAGGTTCAGAGGTTCAGTCCATTACTATCAAGGTGGGAACATGGCAACATCCAGGCAGACATGGTGCAGGCAGAGCTGAGAGTTCTACATTTTCAGAGGCTTCGAGGAAAATACTGGTTTCCAGGCAGCTAAGACGAGGATCTTAAAGCCCATGCCCATAGTGACACTCCTAATACAACAGGGCCACACCTAATAGTGCCCTGAGCCAAAGCATGTACAAATTGTCACAGATGGAAGGGTACTTGTGCCTTCTTACCCATTTACACCTAGGAATTTTGGTCACTCATACTGTCTTGACGCTGTACTATACATAGTTCATGTCAAGCAAGGGGGACTTTGTGTCAGAAATTCTTAGGCTGTGTCTTGCTTAGCCTGGTCTCCTTGCCTTCAGCTGTCTTTTCCTCTCCAACTTTGTTTAGCACCAGTTTCAAGTGTTGCACAGCCGACTGTGGCTTTGTCCAGTGAAAAGCATTCCCTGGAAATCTAGACCATGTAATTAGTTCTGACTGGAGTAGGGTTTGGTTTACCTGAGCAATAACACTTAACTCTTTGATCATAAGATGTACCTGGTATAAGAACCCATTTTCTAGGCAAGTGGAGGGAACTGGTTTCTGCCTATGGCTGCAGCTGGTCCACACAGCGATATCCAGATGTGGCCCTTAGGCACTGTCCCAGTTATCTTGGCCAGTCACCAACAACTCATGTGTGGTTTTCAAATCCAGCCCAGTGAACTAGCATACCCACCTCCCCGTGTTTGTCTTTCTTTCTCTTCTGCTTTTTTCTTTTTATCTTTCTTTTATCAAGAAATACATATTTTAAGCAGCCTCCTTCACTGGCTTCCACTGCAGCTTGCTGTGACTCTCCTTGGGGTGATGTAATTCCATCACCCTAAGCCATTTTTGTTTGTTTTGTTTTGGCTTTTTTGAGGCTGGGTCTCCTGTCCCAGGCTAGTCTCAAACTTTCTGTGTAGTCAAAGATGACCTTGAACTTCTGACCCTTCACTCATCTCCCATGTCCTGGGATTACAGGAGTAGCTACTGTGCTGCAGATGGAACTCGGAACTCAGAGCTCCAAGCTCTAGGCAAGCTCTCTACCAGCTGAGCTACCTTCTCAGCTCAGTTCTACAATAAGCAAGTGGGCATGCTGCTTCCTACACACTGTGGCAGCTGCTTGTTCTCCCAGCTTAACGATTTGGTTTCTGCTTTCTCCTCTGACGGTAAACACTGGGCAGATGAAAGAACTGAGACCCAATAGAGAGTAGAGCCCTGCCCAAGGCTGTCTGAGTCTCCTGGGCTCTGGGTTCTCTTCGCACTTAGTACTGGGATGAGACTCTACACTGCAGCTCACTGGTGTTTCAGGCATTTTTGACATTTTCTCAGCTAAGCACAGGTTGGAAAAAATTCATGACTGTGTAATGGACGTTTCTACTTCCCAAAACTTAACTATGCTTCTTATTTCTTTCTCCGGAAGAAATCGGACATCCAAGATAGCATCTGCTACAAGACCCAGCTCTACCAGATAGAGAAGTGCAGAGCCACCAAGGAGCCCTATGAGGTGAGTGGCCCAAATTCAGGGGCTCTTAGCCCATTTTAGGGGAGAATGGAAAGAAAACTAGATGTCTTAGTTAAGGTTTTACTGCTGTGAACAGACACCATGACCAAGGCAACTCTTGTAAGGACAACATTTAATTGGGGCTGACTTACAGGTTCAGAGGTTCAGTCCATCCATCATCATCAAGGAGGGAACATGGCAGCATCCAGGCAGGCATGGTGCAGGAGGAGCTGAGAGTTCTACATCTTCATCTGAAGGCCACTAGAAGACTGGCTTCTAGGCAGCTGAGGGTCTTAAACAAACACAGTGACACACCTACTCCAACAAGGCCACACCTAATAGTGCCACTCCCTGGGCCAAGCATATATAAACCATCACACTGTAGGACACAGAAATAGCAGAGGACCAACAGCCTTAGAGCTGAGCCCTGGAGAACTGGTCTACAGTAGAGCCAATATTACTCAGTCTCTAAATCAGAGGCTTTCTGTACCACGTATCACTAGGGGCATTTACACGACTGTGTGTTCAGTATATATCACAGACCACTGACATGCAGTCTTGGGAGGCAAGACTCTACTAATTTTTTTTCCCTAGTCTGTTAATAAGATTTGCTTAAAGGCCTTTTGTTTTTAAATTTCCATTTTATGTATTCATTAAACATAGTGTTGCTTTACATAAACACATTTCACACAAGTACATAGACTTTGAGAGTACTTCCTGAGTACTGCTCTCTTCCTTTCTCCCCGCTCTAGAATTAACCCTTTGTCTCCCTACACATCTTCACTCATGGAGTAGACGTATGTGGTTTCTTGTGTTCTGTAAAATCTAGGACCCCACACTAGAGAAGCATGGTATTTGTCTTCTGAGCCTGGCTTAATTCACTTACTATAGTTTTCCCCAGCTTCACCCAGTTTCCTGCAAAGGACTCAACTTTGTTATTCTTTATGGCTGACAAAAACAAAACCCAAACCAAACCTTTTGTGTAGATAGGATATAAAGCACATATTCCTTGCCCATCCCTCAGCTGTCCGACACCTCTGGCTCCGTAGCTTGACTATTTTGAGTGAAACTGCAATAAATCTTGATGAGCGGGCATCTCTGTGATGTGCTGACTTAGAGGTCTGCTGGGTGGCTCCTTCTGAAATCCATCTAGACAAATCCCTTGAGCACTCAAAATTGGAAACAAAACACAGGGTGCTCAAAATATGGCGGAATGGCACAGCTGGCATGGGAAGGAAGAGGTAGGCGAAGAGCAGAGAAAGTTCTAGGGGGAAGTGAGTTTTCCAGTCAGATATCGCTGGAGTCTTGAATGACCTGCGGTGTACCTAAGAGCAAAACACTAAGGTTCTTGAATTTAGTCAAAATTAGCTTCCTATGGCAGCTCTGATTGCTACAAACTTGGAGCAGAAGTACACACTGTGAAGAGGTTTTGTTGAGGATTTTCAGACCCAGCACCAGCATACAGGACTTCCATACCACCAGCGTTCCCCATTGGTTCTTTTTACTCAGTTTCATTCCAAGAAGACATACTCTTCCCTCTTCCCTGTAGTTTGTCACAGCTGGGGCCCTGTCGGTGGAACTTTGTGGTCAACTCAAGAATTCATTCACTGAAGGAGCGATAAAAAAGGGCTCCTCCTCTGGACCGTGGCCAATCCCTCTTCTTCTACATCAAATTTTCATCCTGACAATGTGAGAGGCTCACCTGCTGCTAGGGAGGCCTCCCCTCCCTCTAGGGTTGGCCTGGCTCTAAGGCCAACACTTTGAGGGCTGAGTGTGAATGTTACTGAAGGTGGAGGCTAGGCTTTGTTAGCTATCCACTTTAGACAGAGCCTGGGGGCAGGGGAGGGGAAGAGAAAAGAGGAGGAGGGAGATCTATGGGGGCTGGGGGAGGGTGGCGGTGGTGGTGAGAGGGATGCTGGAGGAACTGGGAAGATGGTTTGGCAGAAGTCGTAGAGCTGTGTAGTTGTCCTGAGGATGCTGGGATGAGCAGCTTTGAGGAAGCGGAGAAGGCAGAAAACCCAGTGCATGGATAAAAGGGGAGAGAGAACTTGGCCTCTGTGGGAGGACACAGGGCTGGGCGGAGAGAGGCTGAGGGAGTGAGTCAGAGAAGGGTTGGGGGTAGAGGAAATTAATTAATTGCCTCCTTTGTCTGAGACCAGTTGTGAGGCTCTAGGATAAAAAAGATGGAGAAAGGCCTTGGGAGGATGGGCCAGTAGACCCTAAGCGATAGACCCATGCAAGGTTTTTAGGCTGAGGGTAGGAAAGTAGCCTTGAGAGCCAGGTGCTTCTGAGCCCTGGGCTTAGCTAACCAGTTCCTACTCCATGTCACCCTCCTTAACACTTCCCCCTGTAGTCCTCAGAGGAGGCTGTGTCCTTTCTGGGAGCATAGAGTAGCAACACACTATCCATCAGCAGCGGCATAGAGTATCTGTCTTAAAAAGACAGACCCTCACTAAGTCCTGCTATGTAACTCATTGTCCTCAGAGAAGGTCCTGTCTTGCCCGGGGCCATAGAGTAGATGCACATAGTTTCAACCTGGAAAAGACAGCCCCTTACCGAGCCCTTCTATGTAACTTGTCCTCCTCAGAGGAGGTCTTGTCCTCCCCAGGGGTATAGAGTAGAAACACAGTATCCATCTGAAAAGATAACCCCTCCCCAAGCCTTCCGCTGTAACTGTAAGCTCCTCAAACCCTCTACTCTCTGCTCCCCATCTTCCACCTTCTCCCAGCCCCCTCCCCTCTTCTCTTGGGAGGCTCTGCCATGTCCTCCTGGTCCCCTCATAGCTGCTCACCATTCTCTTCTCTGCACAGTAGCTAGAGTGGGCCTGTTACTGTCCTTGAAGCCTTTGGAGGCTCCACGACATGACCACCTATGTAGAAGTCATTTGCTTTGCCTTGGCTCCATTTCTTGGCCTCCCACCCAGTAGAAACCCAGTCTTTTTCTTGCTTTGTGCCCACTTCCCCAGCCTAGAAGGTTTGTTTTCAGCATTGCCTACCAGGGTTGTGCCTACCCTCTTCATTCTTCCTGGATCTTCTCCCTACTTCCTTTGCCCAGTCAGTGCCTATGTATCTTCAAATATGGAGGTATGGTCAGACCCCCCCAGGACCCTTGCCTTTCCCTGACATCTGCCACTGGGTCCCCATCCTCTCTCATGCAGCTCTTGTACAACACTCTATTGTACAGGGCTGGCCTCAGCACTTTCTCGTTTGTTTGAGGGAGTCACCCTGATAAACAAATGACTCTTCCTAGTTTGGCCCAGGAGTCCCTCAAAAGCAAGGACTGTGTTAACATCCAAGGAGCCTGCATGGTTCCTGGCATGATGAAAGTCTTCTGTAAATATTTGCCGAGTGATGAAATGGCCCTTGCCCTGTGTCAGAAATGGAATGAACTGAGGCAAGAACAAAAGAGGCTGAACGGCCCAAGAGCAGCCCTTTAGGCCGCTGCCTGCGTCATAAGCAAGAGGCAGTGTCACTAGACTAGTCACCCTGCTGGAGTCTGGAGGGTGCGAAATTCACTTCTAGGTATTCACTCAATTAAAAAAAAAAGTGCATGTACCTGAGTGTCCCCCAGGCCTCCCTGCTCATGCCCGTCTTTTTATCTGCACCACTCTTATACCCAGCCTTCTGCGGCTATGTCTGGAAGAGCCAGAGCCCTATTGGGAAAGAGCCCCGTCTTTCATTCAGATTTCTTTTCTCTGACGGTTATTTCCACTTGGCCAGAGAACACATGGCGAATGTTTGAAACATTTGTTGAAATATTGAACAGTTAGGATTTAAATAGGAGCACTAATGGGCAAACTGCATCTCAGTTTTCTATGATCCATTTGTTTCTCCAATGTGTAGTATTACTTCTGCTAATTGAATCACAGGCTATTACTAGATACCCGACTCATCTCTGTTGGAACCTAAAGAGTAGAGTGAGGCTGGCTAGAAAATGTTCTAGGAAGATCTTAGGTGGCTCAGGATTCACTGCAGCCTCTCTGAGCCCCCCGGGCTTCACTCCACTTGCCATTGGCTGACATGGGAAGGGGTGAGAGTGGGAGGGAGAAAACGCTGGGGTGAGGGCAGATGGGGACAGACAATGGAGTGTGAGGTTGCAGTTCATCATGGGTTTGGCTAGGAGGGCCACATCCTCCTAGGATGGCATGAAGCTGTATCCTGTGCCCTGAGTGTGCGGGTGGCCTCTTTTATTTCCTCATTTCTGTTCTTTTCTCTACTAGAGGACAAATAAGCCTAATTGAGTTTTCAAAACTTCCCTTTGGGGATTACAGTGCTATGCTGCTAAGAATTATCCTTCCTCTTCATGTAAAAAGGCAAAGACTGCTTTGTAAAATTGGAACATAAAGTTGGGTGTGTGGGTGCATGTCTTTAATATCAGGACTTGAGAAGCAGAGGCAGGGGGATCTCTGTGAATTGGAGGCCAGCCTGCCTACACGTGAGTTCCAGGACAGCCAGGACCCAGTCTCAAAATTAAGGTGTGTGTGTGTGTGTGTGTGTGTGTGTGTGTAGTAAGACATGTATCTTATTTGGAAACACCAATGTGTGATGTCGAAAGGACCCCTGGGCCCAGTGTAATGGAAATGGGATAGACATCATTTTTAAACTATTTATTTAAAATGGCTTCAAATGGAATACATATAATGGAACATGCTTTTAAACACAGAATTTATAGGAGACAGTGCCTATAGACCTCTGTGAGTTCAGCCTATCCAGAGCTACACAGAGAGAACCTATCTTAAAAATAAGTATGGTATAAAAACATTTTTGTTTAAATCTCTTTTAAAATGTTGATTTGTAAAATGTGAACGAGAAGTGTGTGTGTGTGTGTGGGGAGGGGTGTCTCTCCAGACAAGGTTGAGGTCATGGGGCAGCAGGGGACTGGATTCTTCTGACCTGGCTGTTGTACCAAATAACTCTTGGCTCTAGAGCTCAATGTGACTTAGGCTGGTTCCTCCTGAGGGCTAGGAGATGGAACCTACTCCAAGGCTTTCTCTAGTGTCTGATGGCTGCTGATCTTCCCTCCTTGGCTTCCTTCTTATGCATTCTTAGATGTGTCCAAAGTCTTAGAATGACATCAGCCATATTACAGAAGGGTCCCCATGATAACCTTGATTTAACTCGATTATTTACTATAAATACCTGACTCAAAACAAGGTTATATTCTGTGGTCCTAGAAATGCTGTCAACATGTGGGGACTGTAGGTTTAAAAGTTAATATTAAGATGTTCGGTTTATGGCTTATTTAAAAATCTCTATAACTTGGGGCTGGAGAGGTGGTTCATCAGTAAAACACTT
Source organism: Mastomys coucha (assembly GCF_008632895.1). Classification (NCBI taxonomy): domain Eukaryota; kingdom Metazoa; phylum Chordata; class Mammalia; order Rodentia; family Muridae; genus Mastomys; species Mastomys coucha. The sequence continues at coordinate 87,989,349 of NW_022196894.1, forward strand.
ACTGCTCTGGTAGAGGACCCTGATGTTGTTCCCAGCACCCACAAAGAGGCGCATAACAGCCCTTTGTAACCCCAGTTTCAAAGGGTCTGAAGCTATCTTCTGTCCTTCTGTACATACGTGGTGCATATGAACTCACACAGACACACATATACATAAACATAAAAATAAAGTACAGCCAAGGAGCTGGTTGCTATTGATGCCTGCTGTGAAAGGGAAAGCCTATCTCCTCCGATGGAGTGTTACAGCACAAGATGAACTCTGTGGCATTTGTTTATTTGTTTGTTTTGATTTGACTTTTAAGAGAAAAATAGAAAGAACATGAAATGGGGTGGTGGATAGGATCAAGGAGGAGCTGGGGAAGAAGGAAACATGGTCGAACTACCGTGTTTTTTGTTTGTTGGTTTGTTTTTTAGTAACAAAGAGAAAAGAAAGCATGGAGTCAGGTCAAGTAGTTTGTGCCTCTGACAGTTAGAATGGTAGCTCCACCGGGGACAGAGAGGCTGAAAGAGATGTGGCCCAGCAGTTAGAGGCACTTGCCACTAGAGGACCAGAGTTTACTCCTTAGAACCCACACAGTGGAAAGAAGATCCTGCCCTACAAGGAGTCCTCTGACCTCCACAGGCATACCATGGTGTGCCTCCATACACGTATTTAACAAGCAAAGTTAGGCAGTGGTGGCGCACGCCTTTAATCCCGGCACTTGGGAGACAGAGGCAAGTGGATTTCTGAGTTTGAGGCCAGCCTGGTCTACAGAGTGAGTTCCAGGACAGCCAGGGCTACACAGAGAAAGCCTTCCTCGAAAAACCAAAACAAACAAACAAGGGAGAGAGTTTGAGCTGGGAAAAAGTCTAAGGAGAGCCTCCCAGCTGTTGGGTAGGATCTGGTTCTTGACATGGTACTGTGTCCATGGGTATCTTCACTGTGGGGGAGACACGTTGAACTGCTGCTTTGTTGGGAGAACACTCCTCCCTCCTGAGCTTTTAGCATTTAATAACTTTGCCTGGAAGATCTCTGCCTGTGAGTCAGGATATGTGATCCCTCCTCACACTGCAATTCAAGTTGATTCTTTTTGTGAACATTGAAATGATTAATTTTCCATCGGGGGAGCCATGGTGGGGTAGAGTTCTGGGAAGAAGGGATAAATGGAGCTTCTTGAATTGAAGAGAACTGGTGTTCTTCACAGGCCTCCCTGGACACCTGGACGAGGGACTTTGAATTCCATGCTGTGCAGGTAAGAACTTGAGGGTTTCTGATGGCTTAGCAGGCTCTCCAGAGAGATGCAGTCTCTCTCACTTGCATACACATATGAAAATAGAAATATGGTAGAAAGATAGACAGAGAACCAGCTTTTTAATTCTTGTGTGTGTGGTGTACGTGCATGTACATGTATAACTAAGGGGACGAGAAGAGTGCACTGGGTGTCCTCCTCTATCACTCTGTGCCTTTTTTTTCTGAGGCAGGGTCTCTTCCTGAGCCTCTGTCTGGTTTTTCAGATAGGCTGAAAGCCCCAGAAATCTTCTTGTCTTTGTGCTCTCAAAATGCTAGGGTTACAAGTATGCGTAAGACCATGATTGGCTCGTTACATCCGAACTCAGGTCCTGGTGCGTGGGTAACAAGCTCTCTGAGGCACGGAGCCAGCCCATCAAGCCTGCTTGTTCTCTTCTTAAGGCTTTCAACCGATTGGATGAGACACAACACATTAGGAGGACCATCGACTGTCCTCAGCTGATGTGGATGCTGAAGAGCCTAGACATTCCCTTTGTAGCAGCATTTACAGTTCTCGGCTACACTCTAGCCAAGTAGACACATAGAGCTAACTGTCACATGATCCTGAGTATCAGCCAGTCTCCCCTGAACCAACCTGCAGCCTTCTTTCCTTATCCTGAAACAAGGTGCACAGACTCCTGTCCATAGTTGATCATATTCCCTTCAGATGGCAGCTTGGTGCTACTGTGCAGAGCTGACTCTGTTTCTCCGTCTTTTACTCCTGGCTAGATGGTTTGATTTATGAACCAACCTTTCTTTTTATAAACTCACTTATAGTTGCTGATTTTTTTTTTCTGCAGCCAAATCTGGCTTTCTCTAGCATGATAGGCACAAAGGAGCCAATATCGACTGGCTAATGACATCTGGAAATGTTGGCCATCTGGGGTGGGAGGGGTGGGCAAGTGGCTCTCTGATGCTGAAAGAAGCCAGGTGACTCTCCTTGACTGTCAGTCAAACTCCTGGTGAGTTTCACTTGAGCATCTTCAGCTGCCCTCAGCCACCAGGGCTCACCCTCAGTAAGGGAGAGAAGTCAGCTTCCTAAGGGGCAGTCCCCCCTTCAGCCTGGTGTGGTAGGAGTTCTGTCCCTGTTAGTCAGACTGTTGGCCAGTCTGATCCGTGTATCAGCAGGTACAGGAGAAATTCTTGCTTATGCTTGCGGAGCTGAGAAGGACCAACACTTCTGGTTAAAGACGGAGAGAAACTTCTCTGGAGGTGATAGTAGTTGTTCATGGTCAAGGGAGTTGCAGAGAGCCGGGGATGGATTCAGCTGCCAAGCCATGACTGTGGCTGTTCAGTTCACTGGTGACCGCCACACCTCCATGGACAGTGAGGAAGGGAGAGTCTAAAAGGGAGCTCAGGGCTTAGAGTCTGAGAATCAGCCTCCCCTTGGGTTGGCTGCTGGAGCGGATTCACATCTGTTTCTGAACACTTGGTTGGTGTTGGTTTCTTCCACTGAATGGTAAATCATCCTTTCTGGGTCCACATTAAAAACTTTTGTATACGTTTACATATCTCTGCTAGGTACAATTGAGGACCAGAGGCCAAGATTCTGCTTGTGGGGCTGTAACAATGGTTCAGTGGACAAGGTACACTATAGTTTGAGAACTTGAGTTCAGATCCCTAGCACCCACATAAAAACTAGGGGCCATAGAAGCCCTCCTGCACCTCAGTACTCAGAGAGAGGGCCCCCAGAGGTAGCTAGTTAGCCTGGGCAAATCTATGCTCTCCACGAGACTCTGATTCTGTAAAGAAAACAGCATGATTGAAAACAGCAACTGATATCAACTGATGTCTCTCTGGTCTGCACATGAACACACACACACACACACACACACACACAAAGCTGCTTGCATCCACCTCATATGGTCTTCTATTCTGACTTGGTGATATAAAACTTACCTATGGGTTAAAAGGGAAAAGTGCTTAGAGTCAAGATGGTGAATTTCCTTAGCAGTTCCCTAGGCCTCAGTGATGCTAGGGGACCCAGACCAAAGAGAATCAGGGAAAGCAGGACCCTGGCAGCCTCAGCTCTGGTGGATGGGGCACAAGCCCTCAGAAGGAAGAATACCATCTATTTTTCTCTGAAGATTACATCCTGTTAGATAAGATATTGTTAGCTGCTCCCTAGGGGATTTCTTTTGGAGAAAATAGGCAAATATTATGTGATCATTGGCATGTGTTTGGGGTAGTGAATCAGCTAGTTAAATAAGCACATGTTCTTTGGACCACTGAAATTCCACATGAACTGTCCCAAGGTTCATGCCCTCCAAGGAGTACTGAAGATTGAGCTTTTAACTGCTCCCTGGGAAGAGTTACTATGAGATCTTTATGGAGACGCATGTTCTGAGGGTTTGTGCGGCATGCTGGGGCTTAAGTCCAACAAGGATGGCCTTAGCAGGGCTACCTGGAGGTGTTTGGCCTGCAAGCAGTTCCCTCTTCGCATAACGAGGCCCTCTCCTCATTGCCAAGTAAACCTCCCTTGAGTACAGGAACTTGTTCTTACAGGCCAGCAGCCTTGGTCTTCCTCGCCAGTAGACGCTGACATCTTGCCTACTTCTTATTACTAAGTTCAGTCTGAAGAGAGACTGGCTGTAGAGCTTTATGATCTGATTCTTAAACCATCGAAACCCCCAAAGGCGGCTAGAAAGGAGCCACAGTAGTGTCCTACAGCTGCTGGCTGCCCTCCTGTGCCTGGGGTACAGAGCAGCCTGAAGGGGCCTTTGCTTCTCTCTCCTTCTCTCTCCTCTCTCTCTATCTCTCTCTCTCTCTCTCTCTCTCTCTCTCTCT
>NW_022196894.1:87993528-88000465 GCF_008632895.1 Mastomys coucha
CCTCCCTCCCCCCCTCTCATTTTAAAATGGAGTGAATGCAATTTGATCTTTTTTATCAAGGTTTATTCTAAAGTGCATTGCAAAAGTGTGTCCCATGAGGTTTATTTTTCTTCCTCCTTGAGATATGAACAGATGGAAATGGTGACTTTGTGGATGAATAGAGAGATTAAAAAGTAAATTGAAGAAAGGAAGAAGTTCTTTCAGACTTTTCAGGGCAAACCTATCATATCCTCTTTCACACTCCATAGAGGTCTATAGGTGTGTGTGTGTGTGTGTGTGTGTGTGTCACATCTGCCCATCTGTGTTTGTTTGTATCTGACTGTGTCTGTTTGGGTCTATATGTGCCTGTCTGTGTATCTATCTATGTGGCTCTGTCTATCTGTGTATATGTATGTGTTCTGCCTTTGTGTTTTTCTATTAGTGTCTATGTATGCATTTATGTGGCTCTGTGTGTGTCTGTATGTCTGTGCATTTGCTATAAAAGCTTGTTCTCCTTAGCTTTAGAAAAGGTAGAACACAGACCATTTGTGTTTCATTGAAACACAGAGCAGTAGAGACCTGTGATTATCCCATGCCTGCCTTCCCATAGATAGTCACCTGGAACACACCTCGTAACATTCTGAATGGATGTCCTGGTGCATTTTCTGTTGTTACAACAGAATGCCTGAGACCAGATAATTTTTGAAAAGAGGTTTATTTCTTACATTTCTGGATGCATTACAGGATCTGGGGAGGGAGGGCTTCTTGCTGCACCACAGTGTGGTGGAAGGGACCTTGTGTTTGGAAGTACGGTGGAGGTTCTGCTTTCACTGGGAGACTGCTCCTATGGTAACTAGGTCTCTTCCAATTGCGCTGCCTGACTATACCCTCAGGCCACATGGAGACCACAGTTACTGATGAGGGCACTTAGTTTTCCATCAGTTCAGGAGGAGTTGCTGGACCATCCCTGGCTGGACCATCCCTGGCTCCTCCCTCTTCACAGGCTCCCTCTAGCCTTAGTAATGGCAGCAGCGACTGAGGAAGGAGTCTGTGGTAGTTATGTGAGCTACTCTCCTTACTTCTCAACCCTCTCACGGTTAAGGGTTATATGTCCCAGGAGCTTCCACCCCTGGGAGTGGCCCTGAGGACCTAGCATCCTCACTTCCAATCTCTCCCATCGGTGACCCACTCATAACGAGCTTTCTACAGATGTACTGGGCATCCTTGTTGGGAAGGGCACTTTGGTGAAAGTGCAAAGAGACACTTCCTTGCAAAGCTCTTCAGCGCATAAATGAAAAATTGATGAGCTCTCTCAAATTGCAAATACTCTTCAACTTAAAGGCCAAAAAAAAAAAAAAAAAAAAGTAGAAAGCTGCCTTTCCCTCACCCAGGGTGAGGCCAGGGATGCCTCGCCCGTGTTTAACAGTAAATATCAGTGTTGTCAACAGGGCCAGAGAAAGGATTTCTCCCTCTGCAGTTGCTTAGTGGCTCCACTGTTCCCAGAAACTTGAACTCAATTAATTTTAATCATTTCAGTTCCCACCGATCCTTTCTCCCTCCCAATTGCTGCTCATCACACTGGTTCTGAGTGCCTGGCTCAATGCCAGAGGCTATGGGGCCGAAGGCAAATCAAACAGTCAAGTCCACTCCCATTAGAGGGATTAGGATCTGGTTCTATAAAGATAAAATCTACAGCTAAAAAACTGGCAATGTCCATGTGAGCTTTAGATCTATACGTAAATGCTCCCATGCTTAGACGGTAGAAAGGGTTAGAAACTCACCAGGACTTCTCTGGCTCTGTAGCGTTTAGACTAAACATGCTGTGCCTCATGTTAAATGAAAGCAGCTATCTCTGTATTTGCCAAGTCTCTGTTGTAGTTAGGATCTCAAGGTACTACTTGGCGATGGATGGGTGGATGGATGAATGGATGGACAGATTGATAGATAGATGGATTTAATATTTTGAAACATGGTCTATTTGGAATTTTTTTATTGTTGTGCTATCTATCTGAAAAAACAACTTATAGGACAAATTACTTTGCTCCTCATTTCAAAGTTTTCAGACCAAAGGGCAGAGCTGACTGTATCATGGCAGATGGAAGCAAATAGAGTGTTAGGAAAGAGGCCAAGGCAAAATAAAACTGCCAATAACACACACTCAGTGGCCTTTCTCTCAACCAACCCTCACCTTCCTAAACATCCTCCCCACTAAGCATCCATTCCACTTTTGAAGCCATCAGCTGATGCATAGATAAGATCAGCCACTCAAGAGGTAAGAGCCTCAGGATTTTCCCTCATAGACACTCCCAAGAGCAGGCTTTTTAAAGCCCCTACATGTTGCTCAATCCAGTCAAGTTGAAGGTCAAGATTAACCCCAGCCAGGTCTCACTGTGTAGGTCAAGCTGGCCTTGAACTTGAAATCCTCCTTGCTCAGCCTCAGAATAATGAAATTATAGTTCTGTACAACCATACCCAACCATGGCAACACTTCAGATGCACACCGTAGGTCTTTAAAACTCTGGATTGTTTGCTTCTTAGTTCCTTCAGATTTTTCCAGAATACCTGATCACATAGTGTGGCCTTGACCACTCTGGAACATATTGCCCCAGTGCAATGTATGTGTGCTAGAGAGAGTCCAGGTTCACTTGCTCCTGGGCAGAGGGAGCTGGCTCCCTGGAGCGCAGGTTAGGCCTCATCTTCCCCTCAGTCCACACACTGGTAAGTATGCAACATTTAAAAGATGAGTTCCTCACATCTCTTTGGATGACTTTTTCAGAGATGTGGGTGTCTGAATATGAATATTCCCTTTGTTTTGAAGGATAAAAAGCCTAAAGAACAAGAAAAAAGGGGTGATTTTCTTCATCGTCCATTTTCCAAGAAGTTGGACAAGAACCTGCCTTCTCACAAACAGCCGTCGCCCTCGCTGATCACCCAGATTCAGAACACCAAAGCCCTGCTCAAAGATCGGAAGGCCTCCAAGTCAGGCTTCCCTGACAAAGGTGGGTCAGCTCCACTGTCCCCCTCTGCAGGTGGCTGTGTGGGCTCAGAACAGAGGTGACTGTGCCTCTGGAAAGGTACCATTGGTACATCTAAGGCCAAGGGGCTTAGGCCAAGCAGTGGGGTGGACCACCTGTGCAGGATTTGAGGAGACAGAGGTGGGCATGCAGTATAATGAAAACAGAGATGGGGGTGCACAGTACTGCAGGTACATAGTGTTAAAGGTGCAGACACAGAGATGTGGCAGCAAGTCATCCGGGTGCCCACAACTGTGGAAGACTTGAGGTATAAAGAGCTATAGAAGCAGAAATTAGAATAGAAATTAGTGCTGTAGGAGCAGAACCTGGGGTAGGTACCTGGTACTGTAGGAACTGTCATCAGATAGATAATTGTGGTATGAGAGTCTGCGGGCACATGGCATGCAGAAGTAGAGGTTTTCGTGCATGGCATTGTGGGACTGGAGGCCAGGGTATCAAAGAAGTGGTCAGGGTGTAGGAATAGAGGGAGATGTGCAGCCTGAGAGATTGGCACACACCGCATTCTGGGCTAGGGTGAGTATGAGATTACAGGAGTCAATGGGATAGATTGATAAGAGCAGGAGGTGGTGGCAAAAGTGGGTGCTTGGGTATAGACTTATTAGAAACATGGCCCCATGAGACATTCAAGTGTGACTTTGTCTGGGTCTGGAGTGGTGGTGGGATTCCCCGACCCTAGTTCAAGTCCCAGCTCTGCTTATTTTCTGTGGATCAGAGGTCTTCCTTGAGTCCCTTAGTCACAATAGCTACTGGCTGTTAGAGCTACTAAATAAACCCAGTGTCCAATTCAGAATCCATTCCATTGTTGATAACTGATACATGTGATCATCCCTGGATTGAATAGGTTTGAGATGCATGAGAGAAGCCCTTCTGGGAGGGAGACTGGGGGTGTCCTAACATGAGAGAAGCCCTTCTGGGAGGGAGACTGGGGGTGTCCTAACATGGACTCTTGAGACAGGAATGCTCTCTTTAAATAGAGAGCATTTGCAGAGGTTTTATTCTTTATTTATAAAGGTCTAAGCATCTGATCCTTAGGCCCAGGGAGGGTTGTGGTCATCTGAGGTCAACTCAGACTTGGAGCTCTGCTTAGTGAGACTCTGGGATGGCAGCTACTAGCCCTTCATTGCCCAGAGCAGCCTGTCTTGGAGCACAGAACATAGCACTAGGAAGCGAGGCAATGCCCGTGCGCCAGCCGGATCACTGACAAGATTAGCCATTAATGAAATCCTACATCTTCCTGCTGTCACATCCCGGGCATCTGCTGCCAGACGAGATTTATTTCTGTGTCTGAGTATTTATTTATGTGGGGAAGGAAGATTCTGGGATCCCTAGGCTGCTCCCGAAGCCACTCCCATTGGACAGCAGCTTGCTCCTGCAGCTGGACCATAAAATGTTACTGAGAGCAAAGACCCTAAGATGGAGTTTATTCTTCATGAACTTGGCTTTCTTTCCCACAAGTGTCAAGCCTCTAGGGGGCTTCCCTCTCTTTCCTGGTACAGTTTACAAACCTGGATTAGTCAATGCCAACTGGAGATGGAAAGTCTGGCCATTGGCTAGTTGCTTTTGCTACACAGTTCTATTTGAAGTCGACAAGGCTACCCTGAGTTTAAAGCCACAAGGGAGGCTTGGAAAAGGAGAAGCACATACAGCCTGAATGATCCTGGAAACTTTTGCTCTAAGGGGAAAAGCCAGTCTTCAAAGTTCAGCTATTATACGAGACTATGTGTGTTCCTAGAATGGCCAAGTTCATGGGGCTGCAGGTGGAGTGGGGTTGTCAGAATGTAGGGAAACAAGACAGAATGGATGAGTCTTCAATGGCAGCATTGTTTCTGCAGGATGAAACAGCAGCGTCTCTTTGCCAAACAGTAGTGAAAGAAATTGAGCTGGTAAACTTGCTGTTACATCTTTTTTTTTTTTTTTTTCACCATGGTAAACTTGTAAGGAAGTGCCTGAGAGGACACAGTCTTTCCATAGTTAGCAGTCAGAAGATATGTGGGTGTTCGGTAACCCAGACTCCAGACGTTTTAGTCTTTAGTGAATGTTCTGTTGAGCAGGCAAGCCTCTCTGTTCAAAGGCCTTTTGACAGTGTCTCTGGGATTTTCAGTTACCAAAGGGGAGTGAGTAACTGTTGAATTGGGCTAGCCTGGTGCCTCCCGTACCCTAGAAAGACTTGTGGGGTTCTGTGGGGCCTCAGATGCTCTGGTTGATTCTTCCTCTAACTAGCCAAGGCTGTTGGCTTCCTCCTGCCTTGCATGGGTTTGCTGTCTCAGTTAAGCCAGCTAGGGGCATGAACATAATGGCTGTGTATGCTCTTTGCGAACCTACTTTCATGGTCTTGTTTTCTTGGTATGTAGATTCCTTCGGCTGCCGAAATCTTTTCCGAAAAACCTCTGATTCCAATTGTGTGGCTTCTTCTTCCATGGAATTCATCCCTGTCCCACCTCCCAGGACACCAAGGATTGTAAAGAAACTAGAGCCACACCAGTCAGGGCTGGGAAGTGCCAGCATCCTCCCCAAGGAAGAGCCCCTACTGCTGGATATGGTACGCTCATTTGAGTCTGTGGATCGAGAGGACCACATAGAACTGCTGTCCCCTTCCCACCATTATAGGATCCTGAGCTCACCTGTAAGCTTGGCTCGTAGGAATTCTAGTGAGAGGACACTCTCCCCAGGGCTGCTCTCTGGAAGTACATCACCTCTCCAAACTCCACTGCATTCCACGCTGGTCTCTCTTGCCCATGAAGAAAAGAACAACCCCCCAAAAGAGGAGGGTGTGTGTTCACCACCTCCGGTTCCCAGCAATGGCCTCATGCAGCCTCTGGGGAGCCCCAACTGTGTGAAAAGCAGGGGAAGGTTCCCCATGATGGGCATTGGACAGATGCTCAGGAAGCGGCACCAGAGCCTACAGCCTTCTTCAGAGAGGTCCCTGGAGGCCAGCATGTCCCCTCTGCAGCCCACAGCCCCCTCCAGCCTCTCCTTTGACATGGCCGACTGTGTCAAGGGCCAGTGTTAACCTGGGATGGCAAGATTCTAGGTCTCTGAGGACATCCATGGAACAGAGCTCCACATATGCATCAGGGCATGAGTGAGCCACCTCACGGGAGCATCCTTTATTCTTTATTCCTGCCACACAATGTCCCACTCTCATATCAGCTAAAATCCACAGACTCAAAGTTCACACACTCACTTAGGGACCCTCTGAGATGCTGAGACTCGGGGGAGGGGAGGTGGGCTGTGGGAATCACACCTTCCAGCCTGAGATTCTCTTTGCTATCATCAATCACTGAGCCCTCTCCAGGATACCCAGTGGGCTCAGAGCTAAAAACCGCACCTGCATCTGCTGGGCCACTCCAATTTCCAGACTGGTACCAGACCTCCCCTCCCTCTGCTCTATGTGTGCCTCTCACAGACGGCTCTGTTCAGTGGTCAGTTACAGTCTCACGGGGACCATACCACTCACTGTAAGGACGTTCACCCAGCCTAGGGATCCCTCCACAGAGGGAAGCAATCCCTCTCCCCCTAACAGTGAGTCCCTACAGAGTGGTGAGTCACAGTGCTGGATCCCGAGCAAGATGCGATGGAGCCTCAGACAGAGATGGAACCCAACAGAGAAAATCCAGGAGGAAATGAAAACTCAAGCAAATGCCCATCCCTGTGCAACGTTTTGACAGATTTATATTTCCTCTTTCTTTCCTCCCACCCTTTTCTTCTTTTGGGGTTGAGACTTGCTGAGGATTGAATGAACTTGTCCAAAGAAATCTTTCTTTATATGAAGTCATTAAATTTAATTAACATTTTTTTAAAGACAGGGTCTTGTTAAGTAGCCCAGGCTGGCTTCAATCTCATGATCCTCCTGCCTCAGCCTCCAAAGTGCTGAGATTACAACTGTATACCCATGTCTGGCTCAAAATAGCAATTAAAAAAAA
>NW_022196894.1:88000481-88019033 GCF_008632895.1 Mastomys coucha
TTTCTGAGAGGCTGCAGTTCAGATGGCCAAAAAACTGGCTTGGATGGTAATGGGAGGAACATTGGACCATAGTGGCCTGCCTGCCTGAGGGATGGAAGCTTAGCCATCCTGTGTTTATACTGTGGCAACAGCAGAAGGCATAGAACTTAGCTCCAGATGGTTCTGGAGAAAGAGAAAGAATTCTTAAGGCAGAGTTGAGACAACAAGAAGCAGGGAATTCGCTGTGCTGTGTTGTTCTGTTGCAGTTAGAACTTAGCTGTTCTGCTGGGAGCTAGAAGCAGGCTTGCCCCCTGGGAGCACGCTCACAAATGGGTTCGTCCCCAAGGAAAAGTGTCCCCTAACAGGCTTTCAGTCCACGATGTATTCTGCGCCTTCCCCTCCAGGATTGAACCAAAGATGCATTTCCAGTTTTGTGACTGCCACCCTGTATGTCTCTTGTGGAACCTGATGTTGTCTGATCATGTCCAGCTGGTGCCTGATGGAGGACTGTCTCTGTGTGCATCCTGGGCCCTGGGACTTAGCAGAGGACAATGAGTACCATTGTCAGGAGGGGAAGACTTGGCACAGGTTGGACCACAGCTAGTTTAGGAGATGAGTTATGGAACAGCCCAGAATCTTCGGTCTTTGACTATTTCACATGTGATCAGAGACCATAGCTGTAGCCATGAAGTCAGGTTCATCATCTTGATCCATTGATTCTAAAGTGGGCAAATATCTGTGATATCACAAAGCTGACCTTTGCCAGTAAGGGGTGAGACACAGCATCAACTATCTCTCATTTACAAGTGGTGGCTTCCCTTGACCTCTCGGAGCTCTGACTGGACAGAAGAGAACACTCATTTGGCTAACCCTGGAAGAAAGATGTTCTCATCTTGGCTGAATTTGGTAAGACCTGGACTACTTAAACCCTAGGGTGGGATTGACTCCCTCCCAAGGACCCATTATAGGAGGCCAGTCTTCTCTCCCAGCAGCTGATGGTGTTCTTCATTCAGCATGGCTTCAATTCAGCTTCCAGGACTTTCACTGAAAATAGAACTCTTTAAGCAGAGAGAAGAGGAGAATCATCCACAGACACTTTCTCTAGTTGATGTGATGTGTTTGAGTTTTGATGGGTGAAGAGTCCTTTTTTAAGATATGTCAACTGCAGGCATCTGGCTCTGCAAAGCTGGTAGGATGTGTACCTTCGTGCTGTGCCCGTCCCCTTTCTTGTAGCCCCTTATGTCTTTTTCTGGATGTTTGCTTTTCTCACATGTATGTGTGCCTGTGTTGGTGTTAGCTTGTGGAGAAAGGGTCTCCCATTCTTTGAATGCTTCGTGAACAGCGTCCCATGTACAACTCGTTGCCTGTGTTGCCACTGGTAAGGCTGCCCACCTTAGTACTCAGTGGGTGGTAGACCCATCGAGAGGCAAGTGAAAGCAAAAGGGAGCACAAGCCGTGTTTTGGGGCACACATAAACACCTGACAAGTCTAGGAAACCGAGTGAAAGAAGAAGTGTTAAATTCTTTATTGTTTTATTATATTTATGTGGAAAACTTGGCTCTCCTTTTGCTAAGTGCTGTTTGACCCATGACTGTCCTTCACGAGTGAGTCTTTGCCTGTGATTCTAGTCAGCCTGTGGCTACTGTTGGGATGGCCGATCTGTCATCATGTGAAGTCCAGGAGGAAGAGTCTATTTTAGTCATACAATTTGGTCATGAGTAAGGACTATATTTATGTCACCACTATTGAATATATGTACTTTTATAATGGCTGTGAAATACACTTTTTCCTCACAATGGCTGCTGCTTTGTTTATTGATCTATCTTAAAACATCGAGTGTAAGGTACAGCGTACCGTTGTCTACTTAAAACTCCTGACACGCCTCTGGTTAATTTGACCCTCAGTGGGTGTTTACAAAGAGTTATGTGGCTATGCACTGAGTGGTAGCTCAACAGGGTTCATGGTATTGTTCACAATCAAAGGTCTGGATTTCCCAAGGAGAACCAGAGATGGATATCCACGAATCTCGCTTCTAGTGTCTGTGACCCTTGTTTTAGGTCCTGGGTCAGGTGGTGGGTCCTGGGTGGATATCTGTTGGGTCAGGAGTCGATTCACTGTTTGGATTTTCCTGGGTGTGACACCAGTTAACTGCTCACAGAACATTTTTCTATAGGCGCCACCTTCCTTAACTCCTTGTGTCCCTTTCAGGCTCAGCAGGTTACATGGCAGAGCCCCTGTTTCCACTATTCAGGTTCACTCTGAAGTTAGAGATAAAGGAGCAGTTTGTAATTTGATGTTTTATTTGTAAGAATCACAACATTTCAGAGCAGGAAGGAACCTGAGACGCTATGGTCCAACCTCTTCCTCCTCCTCTTCCTCGTCCTCCTACCCCTCCTTCTTCTGCTACTTCTTTTCTCTTTCAAGGTCTCAGGTTTGAGGCTTACAATGAAGTCATAATCTTCCTACCTCAGCCTTCTGAGTGCTAAGAGAACACAATATGCACTGCCACCACACAGTATGTATTGTTTTGCTGTTTAGATAAGGTGTTACTATGTAGCCTAGGCTGACCCTGAAGACACAATCCTCCTGACTCAGCCTTTTGCTTGATAGGATTATAGACAGGCACTGCCATACTCAGCTCTAGGATTATAGACAGGTACCGCCATACTCAGCTCTAGGATTATAGACGGGCACCGCCATACTCAGCTACCCTAGCCTTTTTAAGGATGAGACCCAGAATCCCTGGGTGAGCTGGCTGCCTTGAGCTTAGAGGAAAGCTGAGGGCCAATGGAGCTGTTACTGCAGCAGGCACTTTTGAGGCTCCTGGGAGGACCGTCTCTGCATCCTTAAGTCATCCTCAAAATGGCTAACTTCTCAAGAACCTGCAGATTGTTAAGTAGAGTCCTCTCTGCTACCCTCCTCTGGTTATTGAAGCTCGATAGACCGTCTCCTTTTTTACACTTTCTGGTTTTCTTCAGTAAATCTGATGTAATAGGAACCCCTTGTTATCTACTGGGGTTTGTGAGACTAGACCCATAGAACATTTACACAGAGGCACATCACAAAGGGAGACAGATCCAGAAAGAATGCAAGACTGGCTTTTTTTTTTTTTTTTTTAAGCAGGGTCTGGAAAGCCTCTTGGTTACTGTTTTTGTTTTCTGTGTACAAGTCTCTGTGCCACAGACACACTGAGAATAATTCAGAGCAGGGCTGGGAGCTGGTTCAATGTAATGTCATCGCTTTTCAATGGAAGGAGTGTGTTTCCTGAGTGGTGAATGAGTGTATTATCTGTGGCAGCTCTTTGCTCAAGGGAGTGTCTCAGACATCTGCTTCCACAGACAAACGGGGTACATGTTTACGCTTCTTTGCTACAGACATGTTTCCAGGACACTCTGTTCTGGGCTGTGTGTAGGCATGCAGCAACAGTGGGGGAGGGTGGCCACTTCCCTTCACAGATACCTCATCTGAATGGATGCTCGTGCAATGAGATATATGGGAGAATCTCACCTGGGGTCGTAGACCAAGAGAGCTACAGACAGAACCATGGGACCAACTGGAGTTAAGCAGTTTATGATGAAAGATGGCACATGACAGAGAAACCACCAGGGAATGGATCTGCAGGTGAAGAGAGAAATGTCCCTGGCTTCCAGGCCTGGGCCACTTGTAGTTCCTACTGAGAAGATGGCCCATGCTGAAAGCGAAGGCCTTAACTCTTAACTCATAGTTATGTATTATGAATAAATTAAAAAAAAAAAAAAGATTTTTCTAGATGTCACCCACAGACAGTTGACAAAGGGGCAGGTGGAGTCTTGTATTGGGAACATAGTTTTCTTTCTTTTTCTTTTCTTTTTTCTTTCTTTCTTTTTTTTTTTTTTCAAGACAGGGTTTCTCTGTGTAGCCCTGGCTGTCCTGGAACTCACTTTGTAGACCAAGCTGACCTTGAACTCAGAAACTCACCTGCCTCTGCCTCCCAAGTGCTGGGATTAAAGGTGTGCGCCAGGGAATATAGTTTTCATCCAGAATTGGGCAGAGAGGTTCATTGGCGTCCTCCCCACGAGCAGCCTGTGTGTGGGATCCTTTGGGCTCCACTTGCATAACATACAATACCCAAAATCCTAATGGTTTTCTCAGTAAAGCTTTGCTTTCTACATAAATTTTAACCAAGCTCACTTAAAGACCATCAGAGGAGATGAGTGAATTATTGTAGAAGCCAGAGGTTGGAGACAAAGGGCGCAAGGCATTGTCTTCTCAACATGACTGGACTACTGCACTCATGGGTTGTCTGCATGGGACCAAGCCAGACAAGCCAACATGGAGTAGGAGGGGCCCACAAGCCCCTGTCCTGAGGAACTGTAGACAACTGGTAGATTCTTGGTGAGGTAGTGTCTGTTTTCTTTAAGGGTAAAGCCCCTAGTAGGTCCACCACACTCCAATGGATACCCCCATACCCAGAAATACAGCACAAACTGGACTCAGTGGGTTACTTAAAAAGAATATATTTTTAAAAGAGGATATGAAATTGGGAAGGTAGGAAAGTGGTAGGAGATCGATCTGGAGAGGGAAAATATAATCAAAATATACATCATATGAAATTCTCTCTCTCATGTGTATGTGTGTGTTTAACCACAGTTCTTGCACAGCTACAACCAGGAAGGGAGAGCAAGAGAGTTCCCACCAACTGGTTAGTTCTCTTCAGGGGGCACATTGTAAGTCTTGAACTGGGTTTAGGCCTTGCCTTTGAGTTTGAGGCTGGAAATTGCACAATTTGGTTCTCCAGGTTGCGATGAGTGGTTTCTGCCATAGAAAGGTACAAAAATATACTGTTTAAAGGACCCTGCTGCTTTGCATTTCCTGGGAAATGTAAAACAAAACACCAAAACCACATCTATTCACCCCAGACACATCCAAGAATGTTTTCTGGCTAGATGTGGTTGCTCACACCTTTAATCTCAACACCCTGGAGGCCTCTGTGAGTTCAAGGCCACCTGGTCACTACAGCAGGTCCAGGCCAGGCAACGAACTTTATTGGGGTTATTAACAGGAACATGGATGACTTATAGCTGCAAGAAGTCCGTTGAGTGACTTAAGGACGGCTATTCCATCAGGAATCCCTACCCAGCTGTTCACCTCGGTGAGCGGGGCCTTGGAGAAGGTCCTCAACGAGGATCGTAAAGGCCTTGGAGTAGGAGACCCTGTCCTCTCCTAGGAGGGACGTTGGCAGGCCAGATCTTAAGGATCTTGGGCAGATCATCAGAGCTGATCTGCTTTAAGATGGCAGCAGTTGTGTCCAACCTGGAAGAAACAGCTACCTCATAGTTCCTAGGGATGAGTTTGGTAGTTTTTGCTTGCAATTCTAGCACTGGGGACATTAAAGCAGCAAGGATTGCAAGTGTAAGGCCAGCCTGGGTTACAGAGCGAGGCTCTGTCAATAAACAACCATGGCAGCTCTTAGTAAGTGAGGAATTTAGGAGCTTGTGTGTGTGTGTGTGTGTGTGTGTGTGTGCACGTGCGGAGGTCAGAGGGCGACCTTGGCTGCCACTCTTCAGCTGCTGTCCGCCTTGGACTTTGACACAGGATTGCTCACTGACCTGGAACTTTTCCTAGTAGCTTGGCTGACTATTTTGAGAACCTCGGGACCTTCCAGTCTGTGCATCCCCAGCACTGGGACTGCATGACTGTGCCATCATATTTATGTTTGTGGTTTGTTTTGTTGTTGTTTTCAACATGCGTACAGGGGGATGGAGGGACTGAACTCAGGTCTTCACTCTTACAAGGCAAGCAATCTACCAAAGGTGATTATCGTCTAGCCTGAGGGTTGTTGCGCTATTTTCTAAAGTAAGGAAACACACTGGTAAATTCTAATCTCATTTGCCAAGAGCACATTAAGGTGATTTATGTTCTTAAAATTCATATGTTGAAGCCCTAATCCTTATTACTTCAGAAAGTGACACCTTGAGAGACGAATTCAAATGAGGCCACTGGGGTGAGACACGATCACAGCAGGGACACCAGACAGCAAAGATCATACAAGGACAGGAGAGCAGAAGTGGCTGCCGCAGTGGCTAGGAGGCTGGCCTGAAACCACCTCGCAGAAAGGTGGGACAACAGACGCTGTTGTAGGAGCCACCTAGTCTAGGATGTTTTTATTTAAATGGGTGCTCTGACAACTAACATGGAGAGACAGCCAGAGAGTCATGTTCACAGAGTCTAAAAATGTATGATTTTTACCCATGTGCTGTACTCATTTAACATTTCTCTGACCGTGAAATGACTTCCAGAAAATTCCCTGGCCTGGGAGTAAAACTTCCACCTTTGCCATGTGTTCCTTGTGAGCTCAGCTAATTAAAAAATAATAATGAAAAAAAAAATCCCCCTTAAACAGAGATCTGCCAACCTTTTCTACAAAAGACCACACAGGCAATATTTTCAGTTTAGAGATTATTTTTTTCTTTGTTTTGCTTTGGTTTTTTATACAACAACAGCCACAACAACCACAAACTAGCAAATAAAACTGCCCGTTGAATTGTTGTTTTCCTTTCAGAGGGATCTAAACTAGAAAATCCATTTTATTTGGTGGCTGTACAGAAGCAGACCCCAGCTGCCCTCGGCCCTCAGGATGTGGTTGGCTGGGCCCTGATGGCTTCACAAGGACACTGTGAGGTGTCAGATTTTCTGTCTCACAGACATGGTCATGAAGCTCTGGCCTTTGCTGAGCCAGGACTTCTGCAGTCAGACACCAAAAAAGTGTTTTTAAGAGGTTGCCCCATGAGAGAGGTCTAGAGAAAGAGGGAAAGAAAGAGAAGAAAGAAAAGAGGAAGGGAGAGAGAGGGAGAAGGAAGGGGAGAGGGAGAGGGGAGGAGAGGGGAGGGGGAAGGGGAGGAGGGGGGAGAACTCCATGAGCCAATGAGCTTTCTGTGCTCTCAGCAGGGTCTGTGTAAGCTCACTTGTTAAGTGTTCAGAATATGATTTAACCGAAAGGGGAGCAGAGGTTAGGACCCCAATTTTTCAAGCTCTATCCTTAATTATTTTGCTTTTGGTATTAGTCTGGTTTTCATGATTATAGCCAAGTACTTTAGGCAGAGTAAAAGAGTTCACTTAGCTCAGGGTTCTGGTCCCAGATCAGCACCTGATTATAGACATGGAAGAGTTGTGCCCGCCCATTCTCTGGTCTCTCTTTCCTATGGAGCCCCTGGTACTCAATGGTGGGGCTCCAACCTCATCAGCTCATCAGCTCCCCGAGGCCCCGCCTCTAAACAAAGTGGGATTACATTTTCATACCCTCACAACGATATGAAACTTCAATTCAGGGACACACATCCAAGCCATATGCAAACCACAACATATGCAGGGTCCTTTGCCATCACGAGCACAGTAGTGCTTGGGTAGACCCATGGTGATGCCAGTCTGCTGATACCATCAAGTACCCCATGCTGAGCTCCATTTCTGTCTCTGTGAAGAGTGGGTCAATGCCCCTGTCATACAGCTGTTTTCCATTTCAAGCCATTTTCCCACTTCTCTATTGCAAGGAACCCCCAAATATGGGCTCTCGTTTGCATATCAAAAAGGGATGGTTTACTCAAAGTCTAAATGGAGGATGAGTGTGAATCAGGATGATACTTCTTGATTCGTCATGACCATTAGTCAGAACTGGATGACGCGGGGCCACGGTTGGATAAGTATCCCTGCTAGTGAAAGACAAATTGTGTCGTCTGAGTCAGAGTTCCAAATAGCCCATTCAAGTGTCCTTCCCCACCCACAACCACTTCAATTACATGAGCCATTCTCTCTGTCATTCTGGCCATCTTGGAGAATCACAGCAACCTTGAAGTTGCCCTGTCTCTGGGCTCCAATCCTTGGAAGTGTGAAGCGTCCCCAGGAAACAGATTCTCAGGATGAGCACAAACTAGCTTCTTGGAGATTTTATAATTTTTATAGCTCACGGCTGATTTCTCAGCAAACTTTAATTTGTCCTCTATTCAGATTAAAAAAAAAAATCAGAGTGAGTGTTCTCAGTACAGCTGTCCTCATCCTGCCTGCTTTGAGACATGTCAGCAAATCATGGTAAAGTCAAGCTGGACTTCTCTTTAAGGTCAGGATGGAGAAATGATGCCTCAAAGGAATCTTGGTTCATAGGCAACGGCATCCGTCTCTAAGCCCAGTTTCTAAACCGCTCACCCAGAGGACTCTAGAATCAAAAGGCACCTGGGTGTGCTTTGGGCAGCATGGCATCTGGAGTCTACTGATTTTCGTTAGGAGAACTTTGGGCTTCAGGGAAAGTGGGCATGAGGGTGAGCATGATAGGAGACAGGTTTCTGGGAGGGTTTGAAGAAGAAGGGTCTGCGGGTGGGATTTGTTCTACCTACACTAAGCTCTCTTAGTTTATGATGTGGCCATGAATATACTGCACAACAGTCATTAAATTAGGAAGAGCCTGGAACAACCCCTTACCTATTCTTGTACCTATGTGCAGGGTTCAAACATTGCTCATGGACAGGTAGGTGGGCAGATGGATGATGTATTAGTTACCTTTCACATCACTTTAGCCAAAATACTCAACCAAACAAGAATTTTGAAGACTTGATAAAAATATGGTTCAGTTTTCATCATGGCAGAGAAAGCACAGTGGAAGAGAACAGAGAAGTTCACATCCTGGCTGAGGGACACGCAGAGAGAAGAGAATGTCTGTGTTCACCTGCCTTTCTCTTTCCTTCCCATTTATCCTTTTGAGCCCTCATCCCAGAGGTAATACCACTCCATTTATGGGAGGTCCTCCTTGCTTAGTTAACCCTCTTCAGAAATGCTCAAGTAGACACACCTAGAGATGTGCATCCACAATTCCCTAGATAATATAAAGTTAGTCAGTTTGGCAGTAAGTTTAACCACCATAGAGGGTTCATGGACAGTGGTTACATGGGTGGGGGTGAATGCGTTTAGAGGCTGGACCTTTAAAGGGATGATTAAGATGAGAGGTCCCTAGGGTGAGCCCTCACTGGGCCTCACTGTGGTCCTAGTAAGAAGAAGAAATGTGTGCATCAGAGAGACACCAGGAATGCTACTCCGTGTGTGTGTGTGTGTGTGTGTGTGTGTGTGTGTGTGTGAGAGAGAGAGAGAGAGAGAGAGAGAGAGAGAGACAGAGACAGAGAGAGAGACAGAGAGAGAGAGAGAGAGAGAGAGAGAGATGTTTCATCACGCATTCTCTTTTCTAGCTAACCAGTCACTTAGAAACACAAGATGCAGGTCAGCGAAGCCCACCCAAGGGAACCAGGGTGCTTATGCAAAGCTGCTGAAGTGAGGTAGGTGGACACTAGAGCTTGCTCCCGCTTGCCAGACTCGCAGATGGGCAGAGGGTGGGAAGCTGCTGAGAGGAAAGAGAAGAGCTTTAGGTGCTCTCTGTGTGGCACAAGGAACCTGCAGGTGACCTATCTAGATGTGGTAGCTGGTTTTGTGTTAACTTGACACAAGCTAGAGTGAACCTCAGTTGAAAAAGTGCCTCCATCAGATCCAGATGTAGGGCATTTTCTTGATTGGTGATTGATGGGGGAAGGCCCAGCCTATTGTGGGTGTGGCTATCCCTGGGCTGGTGGTTCTGGGTTCCATGAGAAACAGGCTGAGCAAGCCAGTAAGCAGCATCACTCCATGGCCTCTGCATCAGCTCCTGCCTCCAGGTTCCCATCCCATTTGGGTTCCTGTCCTGGTTTCCATCAGTGATGGACTACAATGTAGAATTATAAGCCAAATAAACCCTTTCCTCCCCAGCTGCTTGTTTTGGTTGTGGTGTTTGTTATAGCAATAACAATAAGATACTAGGTGTAGGGCATCTTTTGTGACTGGCTTGAGGAATTTATCTGGCTTCCTTCTGATTGGTTTGGAGTTGTATACTAGGGTTAATACTTAGGTACTTGGAGTTACTACTTAGGGAAGTCTGTAGTCATTGAACAAAGCGTGGCCATTTGGACTCATTGCTGTAAAGTGTAGCTTCATTGGTTATTTACCTTAGAAGCTGAGGGTTTGAATTCTATTGTCATCTAGAATCTAACCACTGCCTCTTTGGATAGTTCATATGTCATAGAGGGTCAGATAGCTCCTCACCCATGTTTTTCTGGCTGTAATAACTTCCTGGGTCTGTTATAGAAAATTACCACAAACTCTATGGTTCAAAAGAAAAACATATTCATCTCCAAATCTACAGAGAATGACACTAGCAAGGCCATAGTGAACCTCTAGGGCAGGGTTCTCCCCTTCTCTTCTGCTTCTGGTTGTTACCCGTAACCATGGGTTTGTTTGGTCCATCTCTACCTCTAGCTTCACATGATATCTATGTGTATGAGTCTTTACACAGCCTTTGCCTAAGGATATCAGTACCTGGATTTGGGACCCACCTTGCTTCAGCATCCCAACTATCCCGGCAATGACACTTCAGATAAGGTTACTGTACTGGCTAGTTTTGTGTGTCAACTTGACACAGGCTGGAGTTATCACAGAAGAGAGCTTCAGTTGGGGAAGTGCCTCCATGAGATCCAACTGTGGGGCATTTTCTCAATTGCCCCTTGTGGGTGGTGCCATCCCTGGGCTGGAGGTCTTGGGCTCTATAAGAGAGCAGGCTGAGCAAACCAGGGGAAGCAAGCCAGTAAAGAACATCCCTCCATGGCCTCTGCATCAGCTCCTGCTTCCTGACCTGCTTGAGTTCCAGTCCTGACTTCCCTGGTGATGTACAGCAATATGGAAGTAAGCCGAATAAACCCTTTCCTCCCCAACTTGGTCATGATGTTTGTGCAGGAATAGAAACCCTGACTAAGACAGTTACTTTCTGAGGGACACAGCTACTACCCAACTGAGTTGATTGGTCAAGGGCCCTTCTACTGTTATATGGCTAAAAGGCTTCCTAAGTTTGGAGCTTGCATGGGACCTTAGGCATGGTAGGAGATTTAACTCTAAAGTCTTAATATGTCCAGGGAGGTGACAGTTAAGAGATAACCTTTTGGGTAGAAGCGGTGAGGTCTTCACATATGGGAGGAGAGAGACTCACATCTAACTAAACAGAGTGATGGGAAGGCTCTCTCCAAGGGGCCATGGGGCCAGGCTGATGGTCTGATCTCCACCACAGACATTTTCAAACAAACCAGAGATTCAGTTGAGATGCCCAGAGGCACCTAATTATAGGAGTGCTGTGCGGAAGGCTTATGAAATCTTGATGTAATTTGTCATATTCTCCCACTCCAAAGCACATGTATCAGCAGCATTTTTCTGACTCTTAAAACTCTTATCTCTAGAACAGAGTATACTTTAGTGTCAGCTGTGTTTATTGAATCCCAAGGAAAACTGACACTCAATTCAGTATGATCTAAACTAGTGATCTCAATCCCCCAGCCCAGCCCAGCCCATCATCTTCTATGTTTTCTCTTATGGTGAAGGTTATGAGAGATTCCATCTTGCCTGAATCCCAACCCGAGCATTAGTCTAGACCATATGCCCCCCACCCCACTACCCACATCATTCACATCCAGTTCACACACAATTCCTACCATTTCTGCCTCCTTCACTAGCTTCACTAGCTTCACTGCTCCTACAGTAAAGAACTTAGACAAACCACTGTACAAACTCAAGATGAGGGTATGCTGTGGCAGAACCTTCCCCTAATGAATAAAGATTTCAAGGAACCAATCTTTGGGCAAGTGAGCAGGGCTTCCTAGTTGGAGAGAGGAAGAGGGGAGGCAGGAGAAAGAGACTTTTGTTCTGGACAGGAGAGAATGGAGACACAATGTAGGTAGTAAGAAGCCCCCAGAGGATGTATAACTTAAATAGCTTACAAAATTAGGATGCTAGTTTCTCACCCAGTGATTGGTCCCTTGAAATCTTTATTCATTAGGGGAAGGTTCTGCCACAGTACATGATACCTACTTTCTTCCCATTCTTCACATTTGCTATGGTGCAGAGGATGGCACATCAAATTGAGAATTTCTGAAAAATATGGGCTGAAGGTAACAGTCTCACTGTAAAGATTAAATAGTAGAGGCAAGTCAAGCAGGCACAGGGCAAGCACTCCAGAAATCCAAATGTTTGTACCATGGGTGCGTGGTTGTATTATTGTAGAGTTGCCAGGCCTGAGCACCCAATCTTGATCTGTGTTAGGGACTTGAATGCAAACTGTCTCCTTCCTGAGGGACAGGGTTCACATCAAAATAGTTTTAAAACAAAGAGAAGAAAAAGAAAAGGAAAGAAAATTAAATTAAAATAAGCAAAAAGAAGAAAAGGAAAATTAAATTAAAACAAACGAAAAGAAGAAAAAGAAAGAAAATTAAATTGAGTGCATCTTCCTGGTAGACTGAGCTCCTATGTTAGTGTGTCGTTACCAGCACTTTTCAAGATGCCTCTGTGGAATTTCACTTTGCCCCAGAATCTTTTCTGAGATCCCCAGTAGCCCATGTGCTGAAGGCTTGGTGTTTGACCTGTGACTGCTGGGAGGCAGTCAAACCCATTAGAGGTGATCAGAGCTGGGGGGGGGGGGGGGGGGGGAGATGGGTTGCCTTTGAAGGAGGCTGTGGGTTTGGGCTTCCTCGTTTTCCTTCACTTCCAGGCCAAAATAATAGTAGTTTGATGTGTCACACACACCCAATGTGACATGCCTCCACAGGCTCAAAACAACAGGGCCAGCAGTTCATAGGCTGAAACCACCCAGACTGTGACTTATAAACTTTGCTGTTTATAAGTTGACTGTCCCAAATATATGTAACAATAACGAAACACTAGTACATGTCCCAAACGTATAATAATAATGAACACTAACACGTCCCAAATATGTATAACAATAACGGAACACTAACACGGAAATCTTTTTAAAATCAACTTTTGATTTTGAATAATTTTAGATTATTAGAAAAATCACAGAGATAATACAAAGAATTCTTTAATGCTCTTTGTCTTGTCTTCTCACCGGCTTTACATCTCGTGCAACCCTTGTTACTTGGTACAAACCAAGACACTGGCATTGAGGCCTACCTATTGTATGAATAACACTCCAGACCCTTCTTCCCTCTCCATTGCAGTTAGCTGTTGTGTTTTCCACACACTGTTGTCTGCCATGGCCTGTCCCTGTGCTGTTTTCATGACCTCAAGGGGAATGGGCTGGGGTCCTGTCGCATTTCCTTCATCAAAGAGTGTCTGTTTTCATCACGGTCAGACAGAGTTACAGGGTTTATAAAGAACAGCAGAGATGAAACATGCCTCCCAGCATACCCCATCAGGCTGTTATCAGAGGCCATCAGGTGGGTGTGGTCTCTCTTCCTTTACTTAAAGTACAGTTTGGATCTTTCTCTATCATCCTCGCTTTCCACTTTCTTTTCCATAACCTTGGTAAGTCACCAAGGCTATCCGCTCTCAAAGGAAACATGGCCAGGAGGGAGCCTACTTCCTAGAGAGGGAACATTGACATGGATCATGAGACTCCTTTCCCTCAGTACATTACTGGAGTGGTCACATACTTATATCCATATGGAGTCATGGGTGTTTATCTTATGCTCAGGATTATAATTTAATACTGCATTATCTAGTTGGCTGCTCTGGTTCCAGTGTTGGCCTTGCACCTTTCTGGCTGGCTCTGGCTCTCTTGGCCATGCTTGCTTCTCATTGCCTGTGGAAGGCTTCCTTGCTTCCCCGGCACTGCCAGATGCCCAGATACTCTTTGCTCTACCCTAGAATCAGTTAATCTCTCCAAGGAGCCCAGCTCAGTAGGCTCTTTTGACTACTAGCAATGGTGGCAAATCCGATGCTTTTGTGAGGGGATTCAAAAAAATAGACTGAGTCAAAAGTCATTTAGACTCATATCTGCTGAAACATCAGTAATCAAGCACATTAGACAACCTCTTTCATCAACAATTTCTTACAGAAATTTAGCTGCCAGCCAAATCTTTCCTCAAAAAGAAACCTGACCAGCATGATCGATCCTTCCACTTCAGTATCTGTGCTTAAAGGAACCTGACCAACTTAGCCTTTTTGGAGAGAACAACGTCATTGATACTGAGGGAGCCAGTTAGCACTCTTATTTTTAACGAGTTTCCCCCAACCCCATCTCCACTCCAACCCTGAAGTTTGAAATAGGTCAATAGCTTTGTTTCAAGGTTATAATAGAAACACCATGGTGCATAGTCAGTTACTATTTTTCTCAAAAACATGTATGCCTCCCCGCTACCCCAAACCTCCCATGAAAAATCAGAACAAATACCAAGACTTCATAGTTGAAGTTCATGATCCAAGTCCTTGGCAAAATTTCACACATGTTCCTCATGGTGGACAAAGTTTTCTTCCATCTGAACACAACACGTCAGCCACTGTCCCCGCAGTTCCTGGTCCAGCAACATGACATTGCCAACATTCGTGAGTGACAGAGTAATCCATTTGTGCTCCGAGGCTGAGCCATCTCTTACCCTATTTAAAACTTCTATGACCACCGTCGACTCCTGTTTTTGCCATCTGCTCTCCGTCTTTTTTCCCAAATGGTCCCTGTCACACGGCAAGGCCTCCACTTGTTTAATGTTTTGCTCTGTATGAAGTTTGGGACACTGATCCTGATATTCCTGTGTTTTCCACAAAAACGTGAAGCTACATGCTGTTCCAGTCTCTAGCGTGAGTTCCTGTATAATTAAGCTTTTGATTCCCATAAGCCTTGTAGGACACTGTTTTTTGGCACATCCAAATTCACCTCGATGGATGGAGAAAAGCCATGGCAACAAGACTTAGAAATGTTTATTCTGTCCATGGCAGAACTGCAAATCCTTCAGCAAAGCAAGCAGATCTAGAAATCCCACATAAAACTTTAGTCTATAATGTTCACTTTCCCCTATCCATAGTGCTCCCTTACCCATCCATAGTGCTCCCTTATCCATCCATAGTGCTCCCTTATCCATCCATAGTGCTCCCTTATCCATCCATAGTGCTCCCCTATCCATCCACAGTGTTCCCTTATCCATCCACAGTGCTCCCTTATCCATCCATAGTGCTCCCTTATCCATCCATAGTGCTCCTTTATCCACCTATTGTGCTCCATCCATTCACAGTGCTCCCTCATCCATTGTGCTTCCCTATCCATCCATAGCACTCCCCTATCCATCCATTGTGCTCCCCTATCCATCCACAGGCTCCCCATCCATTCATAGTCCTATTCATCCATTTACAGTGCTCACCCAAATGAGGCAAGCCACTCCAGCTCTGCTATCGCCTGTCCCAACAGAATTCAGATTGGCATCCCCACTCACTCTTCTTCTTATATAACTTATAAAACCTTACTGAAAATATCAAAATGAAACATTGAATCAGAACTATTGCCTTCATTTCTTAATAATGTTCAGTTCATCTTGGACTGGCACATGTGTCTTATTTGTCAAGTAGAGAGTGGGAGAAAAGCACTGAGGGGTGTGCTGGCTCATGTTTCTGGAGGCTGGAAGCCTAGAGTGAGCTGTAGGTAGGCTTGGCCCTTCCTGGAGTGAGCTGTAGGTAGGCTTGGTCCTTCCGGGATGCTGGAGTCAGACTCTCCCGCTTCTTCCTGGGAGGCCATGGGCACTCCTTTAACTTGTAGGTGGCTTTTCTCCTGTATCATTTTCTCTCTGCTCTGTCATGTCTGTCTTTGGGTTCAAATTTCTCTTTTTTTCCAAGGATTTCAGTTATATTGTAGCAGGATCCACTTTAAGCATGTCATCCTAACTTGGAGATGTCTGTAATAAGGCACGGTTTGGGTCAATGTGGCTGCCATAACACAGGATCCTAATGAGGAAAGAGTGAGATGTTTATGCACAGGGTTCTGGCATGACTGAGCTCTGCAGAGCTACCTCCTTCTTGACTCCTCATATGGTAAATAGAGTGAGAACTGGGGCCCCCCCTTCCTCATGAAGGCATTGATCCTACCACAAGGGACCAATCCTCCTATCATCTTTGGAACCCATTTCCTCTGGTATTAGCCTTTGTTTTTTAAACCACTGGCAAATACCTAGTAATGAGTGCCTAAGAGATATAGTAACGAGTACCCAGGAGAGAATTTAAGTGGAAGTCTATCTTGGCTTATGATTTAGAGGTGGCTAGCCATTGATTTTGCTCTGAGGGGTGAGTGTGTATGTGTGTGTGTGTGTATTCTTTTTTTTTAAAAGATTTATTTATTTTTATGTATATGAGTACACTGTAGCTGTACAGATGGTTGTGAGCCATCATATGGTTACTGGGATTTGAACTCAGGATCTTCTGAAGAGCAGTCAGTGCTCTTAACTGCTGAGCCATCTCTCCAGCCCGTGTGTGTGTGTGTGTGTGTGTGTGTGTGTGTGTGTGTGTGTATTCTGTGACAGTGGGATCATAGGAGAGCAAAGGACCTCATCTCATCGCAGACAAGAATGGAGAGAAACAGAGACGCTGAGACAGAGAGTCCCCCTCAAAACAACCCTCTACCCCTCCCTGACCCCTGCAAAACAACCCTTGACCCAGTGACCTCTTAACAGCTTACTCAGCTTTGAATTCACCTGTGGCCTAAGTTCATCAGTGTACTTAGTGCAGTCACGATCCAATCACCCTTGATGGTTTGCCACCCAGAGACAAGTCTCCAACATATTTAGGGAAACATTTATGTCCTAAGCATACCACCCCACGAGGGCCACACTTCCTAATAGGATCACTTTGGGTTTGAAACTATGAATTTTGGCAGGGAGAGACATGAGGTGTTCAGTCTCTAACTCCCATGAGGTAAGGTAGTAGGGGCTGGTATTTCATATATATATTCCACTATGATATATACATTACACACATATACACACATGTACACACACACACACACACACACACACACACAGAGAGAGAGAGAGAGAGAGAGAGAGAGAGAGAGAGAGAGAGAGAGAGAGAGAGAGAGAGTGTGTAGTGGAAGCACAATCCAACCTCAGACTACCAGCTATCCAAGTAACCAACTTTGCGTTCAAAATGTACCATAGACACTTTTTCTCTACCGATGGCTTCTCTGCAGTTTGGGGACAAGTTGTGGGATAGTATGGATGGGGACTGGAGTCTGGGAGGGTACCAGCTCAGCGTTGCCCGGGCCTTACTTCCTATGTGGCAGTTGATAGGGCTGAGCTCCATCTCTGCTGACAGTAGGGGTGCTGATAGTAATTCTTTTGCATCTATAAATTACGACATGGGGAAATTGTTGGAAATCTGAAGAAGACAAGATGATTTTCATTCTTGACTGTGAAAATGAGAGTCTCTGCTCCATATCACAGGAAACAAAGCAGGTCATATTAGCAAAGCTGTTTTTCCCCATAGTTGTGATAACAAAGGTGTGCTTTGTAAACCCAGTAGAGTAGAAAAGTGGAAAAAACCCCATTTACCCCTGTACCCATGACCTAAAATATTTGGAGTATCTCTGTGTAATGTTCTCGTATATTTATAAGCATCTTTGTTACCCTTTACAGGATTTGTTCAGATACCTTTCATTATTGATAATACCTTCCTTAGATTTTTGCCCGCTTGTATGTGTGCATATGCACCTGTGTATGTGTGTGGGGGTGCATACATGCCATGGCACTCAAATGTCAGAGAACGAAGTGCAAGGGTCAGTCCTTTCTTTCTACCAGGTGAAATCTAATTTAGGTCACCAGGCCTGACAACAGGCACCTTTACCCACTGAGCCATCTCCTGGTCCAGCCTTTCCTTACTTTTTTTTTTTTTTCCTTCGAGACAGGGTTTCTCTGTGTAGCCCTGGCTGTCCTGGAACTCACTCTGTAGACCAGGCTGGCCTCGAACTCAGAAACCCACCTGCCTCTGCCTCCCAAGTGCTGGGATTAAAGGCGTATGCCACCACTGCCCGATTTCCTTACTTTTCAATTTTCATTTTGAGATAAGTTTAGATGCACATTGAAGTTGTAAAATGTATATAAAACATTCCCATGCCTTCTTCCCACTTCTTCAGTGATGGTTCCTTCTGAAATTGTTAAAATATGCATAACATGTTAAATTTATTTTCTCATATATTATATCCCAACCTTAGTTTGCCTTCCCTCCACTCCTCCCACATATCCCTCCCACCCCTTTTCCCCCTCAGATCTCCACCCCCTTTGCTTCCCTTCTGAAAAGAGAACACGTTCCAGGGAGATCATACAAACTAACAAAGTAACAAGTTACCATAAAACCAGGCACAAACCATCATATCAAGACTGAACAAGGCAACCCAGTAGAAGGGAAAGGGCCCCAAGAGCAGGCAAAAGAGTCAGAGACACCCCTACTCCCACAGGTACAACCATAACGTATATGGGAGGACTTAGCTCAAACTCACACAGGCTCCATGATGGTCGAGTCAGTCTCTGTGAGCCTCCCTGAACCTTGCTTAGTTAATTCTGTGTGCCATGTTCTTGTGGTGTTCTGGAACCCTCTGGCTCCTACAGTGCTTCCTCCTCTTTTGTGAGTTCCCGTGGCTCCGCTTAATGTTTGACTGTGGGTCTCTGGATTTGCTCCCATCAAATATAGCAGCATATCATTAGGAATCGTTTCATTGACTTTTTCTTCCTTCCTTTCTCCCTCCCTTCCTCCCTCCCTCCCTCCCTCCCTCCCTCC
>NW_022196894.1:88019058-88025816 GCF_008632895.1 Mastomys coucha
TTTTTGCCAGCCGTGTGGGATCCCTCTCATGGTGTGGCCTCAAATTGGGCCAGTCATTAGCTGGTCACTCTCACATGTTCTGTGCCACCTTTACTCCAGCACATCTTGCAGACAGGACAAATTGTAGGTCCAAAGTTTTATGGCTGGGTTGCTGTTCCAGTTCCACTGCTCAAAGCCTTGCCTGGTTACAGATGACCAGTTGGTATAACATTTATGTTTCCAGCATTAACATCATCATAGCAATTGCTGCATAGTGTCTTCAGCATGGGTGTAGCAGTGACAGCCTCCGTAGTGTGGTGAAACGTTCCTATGGTCATCCTGAATAGGTCTTGTTTTCTTCTTTTCTCTCCTTTCCCTTCCTTCCTTCTCTCTCTCTCTCTCTCTCTCTCTCTCTCTCTCTCTCTCCCTTCCTTCCTTCCTTCCTTTCTTTCTTTCTTTCTTTCTTTCTTTCTCTCTCTCTTCCTTCCTTCCTTCCTCTCTTTTTAATTGAAACAAGAAATTCACATGACCTAGGCTGGCCTCAAACCCACAATACAGCCAAGGATGAGCATGTGTGTGTGTGTGTGTGTGTGTGTGTGTGTGTGTGTGTGTGTGTCTGTCTGTCTGTCTGTGTGCACGTGCCTGTAGAGGCTAGAAGAAGGTGTCCCATTCCCCAGAGTTGTAGTTACAGGCCATTATGGGGTGCCTGACATGTGTCCTGGGATCCTAACCCTGCTTCTCTGCAAGAGCAGCAGTCACTCTTACACACTGAGCTGTCTCTAAAGCTCCACATGTGTGCATTTTGAATATTTTGTTTCCCTTTCTCTTTTTATGGCAAATGTATCTTGGTTGGCACAGGCTTTACTGATTTAACAAAAACCATATACATAGCAAAAAATATTTGGCACCAGTCACTAGACTCCATGAATAGACTCTCATTTTCTCTGGCAGCCTCTTGTTCCCTGAAGGTGCTATGGCTTCCCTGCAGGAGTGACCTGACTTATCAGGAGCAGGGAGGAAATCTGAAAGTGGCCTGGTGGCATTCACTGTGTCTGGGCCGTCCAACACGAGTTACTGCATTTCCTGTGTGCTCAGTACCTCTCTGAGTCTGGTGACTGGGATGGTGTACCAACTTGGGGTCAGAGATTTCCTGGAATGTACTTGGCATCCACGTCTCCTTTTCTGTTTATGGGAACAGGGTTTGAGACTTGAAAGTATCGGGAAGGGAGACCACCAGGAAGGTTCAGAAGAGGAAGCAGCAGTTAGAGACCAAGGTTGGCGCTGGCAGGGGTTGATTGCAGAGCTGCTCTCAAGGGACGCAGCTTGGCCTAAACATCAGAGTACTGGGGGTGACGGCACCTCAGGACCTTACCGGCTGTCCTAACTGTCCCAACTCTCTGATTGGTTGTCCAGTGTTCTGACCCATCCCTTGAAGTTCATAATCCCAGGTCCCTCCAGGTAGTTTCCTGTGGCTGTGACATCAGAACTTCTCACTTTGTCCAGAACATCCCATGCTTACTCCTCTGGCCAGAGGCTAGAGGCAGCCTCTAGATGTCCACACAGTGTTGAACACTGTGTGAGGTCCTCAGTCACTCTGCACCGGGTTGCTGAGGCACACTGCCTGGTGGGAGCCTCAGGGGTTACCCTCCGTGCCTGGTCCAGACTTCCTGGACTGTATTTTCCACTATGCATTTTCCTTCCACCTCTATCCACAGCCTTCTTTAGAAGCCCATGATGGACCAGCTTCACCTGAGCACACATGGGGAAGACCAGGGTCATGGCCTTCCTATGGTGGAATATAGTCTATTGTATTGACACCTTGGGTTTTGTAGGATCTGTGATAGAGGGCATGGGGCCTCTAGGTAAGGTCACCTCTTGGTCCCAGTGTAACCAGGACTATCCCACTTTTAGCATTTAAAGTCTGTTAAGACCACTGGTTATAGACACCTCAGCCAGACTCCATTACTGAGAAGGTAGCCTTCCTGGGCACCCATCCTGCCTCTGATATTTGGTTTACTGTCATTGTGTTTGCAGAGGTGATGGGGGTGGGAAAGAAAGCTTGTGTGGCTGCTACTAATGATCCTGACACTGCCAAGGAAGGGCTCTGGGGTCTTCAAGGCCCCACGGTCTGTGCAGAAGCTCCATCTCTCTCGCACAGACTGCTGACTGCAGTGCATTTGTAGCCAAGAGTGTGGGTGGTGGGGCATCTCACGCATTCCCCCCCCCTTCAGTGTTCTGGTGTGTGTGGGGGATTCCTGGAGGGCTTCACATTGGCACCATGCAGGAAACTGTGATGAAAGGCAGCCATGAAGACATCACAGTCTGCAGCTGGGAACAGGCATACGGAGCTGGCGTCCTGCCTGTCCCCATCTGCATGGTGCCAAATAGCTCCTGGATCTACACAAACAGCCTGTGTCTGGGGCCCTCCATGAAGTCCATCAACTCCGGCACTTGTGTTTCCAAGGCTTGAGGCAGTATATACCTCCACAGGCAGGTGTTCAGCCTGTGTGTTTCTTTTTCATAGGGTCCTGCTGTCTGGTTTAGATGTTTTGATGAACTTTTCCCACAGTCATCGGACCAGTGGGCTGTTAAAACCTACAAGCCTCCTGAACTCACCCCATCTAGAAAGTGGTCAGACCATGGCTAAATGTAATGTCAGAAATGCCCCCTTGACATTCAGAGCTGCTCCAAAGTGGCTACGGGGTCTGACTGCATCCAGGGGGAAGGGTGACCTATCACAGGAATAGCATCCTCGATCTATTACAGAGTTGCTGTTCTTGTAGACAGAACATACATGGACCAAGTACTAGAACGGAGTCTTCTGCAGTGCAGAAGATTCAAGTCTCAACAAACACACTGCCTAACAGCGTCAGAGAAGTCCAAGAAAGGAAGGGAAAAGGAAATTCCTTCCAGCATGTGGGATGAAACCCATCCGTCAGCAAGCAGAGGGTGAAGGGGTCACTTCAACATTCCATCTGGTGTTTCCAGTCCCAGATAATGTAAAGCTATTGAAGCTTAAGTTCAGAGGGGCCCAGCCTGGCGGCTGCACCTCCAAATCACCTCTCCCCCTTACCCCCCTTGGCCCCCTCGCCAGGGAAGAAGAGTTGCCAACAATGAAAATACCTCGATGAGAACTTAGACAGTCATCGTTGGCCTTGTTCAGTTGCTGGTGGACATACTAACGGCAGAGCTGCATGGGAGTGGGGTGGAGGGAACCTGGACTTGGGACAAGGGTTAAGAGTGGGTGTGAAGATGACATGGGAACTGGATAACCTCTGACCAAACTCAGTGCTGAAAGAAAAGCATGTGACCTGCATGTACGGAAATGTCATGGGGAGGCCCGTCACGGTGCACAATGACCAAGTCGATTTAAATTTTAGCGAAAGGCTAACTTACCCAAAAGAGAAAGTAGAGGGTATTTAATTTAGAATTCTAAAGGGAATCCGGTAACAACAACAACAACAACAACAAAGTCAGTGCTGGTTGTCAGCCCTGGTTTCTGTGGACGAAGCCCGAGCTGAAGGGACAGGTCTGTGGCTTAGGGGACCACCCTAAGCGAGGGCTTCGGTGCTTTCCCGAATCCCCAGACACCCACAATGTTTGGTTCAACAGTATTATTTCTCAATCACTTTTAAGTGTGGTCATGTAGAGGATTCTCAGTGAGGCACAAGGCAAAGGTCCCCCATTTGGTGAAACTTGAGGTCATAACCGTCATTCATTTCACCCTTCGAGGACTGACACCTCTGGTTCTGCCTCCCGTTTCTGGGGTAACTAGTGAGGTTGAACCCTCTGATATTTATTGGTCATTTGCAAGTCCTCAAAGCCTTCAGCCCACATCTATTTCCTGTCTAGTCTCATTTTTATAATTGTGGAGCATTACTAGTGAAGAAAAAGGGGGTGTGTCCTAAAGAAAGGAGATTGTTCTCAAGAGCTTCCAACTCCAGGAAGCACCCCTTGACCCAGGCCAGGTTTCCTCCAGTCCCCGTCTTCTCTCCAAGACTTTGTCTCCATTGCCTCTTAGCGTTTCCCTACAGCCCCTCTTACTCATCATCCTCAGAGAGAACTCACTCCTAGTTCCAAACCCCTCTCAGGTGGAATTACCCCCAAACCAAAGGATACATTGTTACCATGGCCTTTGGCCACTATTTGTACTTTTGTTTAATTACTTTCATTCATTTGAAATTGTCATAGATCTTCATTTTTTTTCTCTTGGTTGGGAATCCTGGAGGCCCATGGGAGTGGTGGATCAGCCCTCTGGTGAACTTCCTCCCACGGCTGAGGAAGGCCCTGCCCTGGATGGAAGAGAGGCAGGTGCCACTTGCAGCAGCTGCATCATAGGCCATGGTTTCTTCCTTCTTAAAAATCGCGTGTATGTGTGTATGTATGCATGTACGTATGTATGTATATATGTCTGTATCTGTGTGTATATGTGTGTGTATGTGTCTGTCTGTGTGTGTTTATGTGTGTGTATGTATGTGTGTATGTATGTGTATGTATATGTGTCTGTATGCAGAAGGCAACTCTCAGGAGTCAGTTCTCTCCTTCTACCTATTACTAACATATAAGCTTGCTGCAACCATAACCTCCACATACACCCTAAAATCAATTCCAGCGGTCCTGGAACAGAAGGAATGGAGAGCAAAGGAAGATGCTAAAATATGGTGGTTTGCTAAATCCTCTTAAAACGTACAGTAAGATGGGGTGAGGAGTAGAGTAGGCAGCCATACTCCCAGTAGCATCCAGCCTTGCTGGAAGGACGTCCCACTGGATCCAGCGACAGGACGCTCTCACATGCTCTCTCCCTAGTATCATAGAAGTTTAGCTGGTCACATTTCCAGTGAATCCTCCTAGTGAGTTTTCAGGTCTTAGAGCAGGGCCTCTGCCCCCTGAACTTTTTGCTTGGTGTTAGAAGTATGGTCAGTCTGTGGGTTATCTCCAGACTTCCCATCTCCCCAAGCAAAAAAGAAACAATAGAGGAAAAACGCTGGGTGGACAAGATAGCTTAGTCAGCAAAGGCACTTGCTACCAAGTCTGATAACCTGAGTTTCATTGCTGGGACCCACGTGGTGATAGGAGAGAACCAACTTCCATGAATCATCATCTAATTTCCACATAGGCATCTACACACATACATGTATTCAAAACAAATGTGGTGGGGGCAGGGAAGGGAAGGGGATATTAGGAAAGGTGAGAGGGTACACGCATGCGCTGTATGTGAGGTGAGAGAGCAGAGACCAGTATGATTTGACAGGACCAGCAAGCTTGCCAGAGCATGCCAAGACATCACTCTCAGAAGGCAGGCTCTCCACGCCTGCCTGAGCGGAACCAACTCATCCCCACACATCTCATTCCGCATCTGAAACAGGGTGGCCTGGGCTTTGCTGGGCTCGCGTGTTTTTACTATAACAACAGAAATGAATTAGATAAACAAAGCCAACCCTTCAAGAAACATATCAAGTTTAACCATACGGAGCTGCTGTATTTTTAGGCCAAGTTTATATGGTTCAACTTAATCCCTCCAAGTGCACTTCCAGCTAAAGCAGTGATCCTCCCGTTCAGCTATAGGAGATGCTCTGCGGAGCTTTGAAAACAAACAGAATTAAAACAGGGGCCAGATGGTCCACCCGCCGGCTCACTGAGTTGAAATTTCCAAAGCTGGAGCCCAAACAAGAGTCTTCAGAACTCCTGAGACATTTCAATGGGCCACGGCATTTCCAAGCTAGAGTGTGGGGTTTCTTACTAACCTTTCAGAAGTTGCTCCTCATGGACAGCTGTCATTTAACAGATGCTTGCTGGGGGTGGGGTATGATGAGACAGTAGGTGAGAGTCCCTGCCGGAATGCTCTGGAGTTCTGTCCCCTGTCCACCCACGCCCGCAGCTCTCTACCCACTCCTGCAGCTCTCCACCCACGCCCCACGCTCTGCACTTGGAACCATTCCACTGGGACCTTGCAATTGGGTTGGGTTGAGAATGCTAAGTTTCCTCATTGGCCACTTTTCTCACATGACAAGAACAGCTTATGGAAGGGTTTGTTTTGGCTCACAGTTTAAGGGTACAGTAGAGCGAGGCCTGGAGGTAGGAATGTGATGTTGTCTCCACCCCCTCCACTGTTGGAATCGGGGATTGGGGGAGGGAGAGGGAGAGGATGAGAGCTGATGTTCAGCTTCTTTTTCTTCCCTTTCATGCATCTAGGACCACAACCACAGGACTCCGCATCCTATTTAGGGTGAGTCTTTCCACTTCAGAAACAGCTTCCTCACAAACACGCTTAGAGGCTTGTCTCCTAGGTGAGTCTAGACCCTGTCAGGTTGACAACCCCTATTAACCGTCACACCCTTTCTGACTGTTCTCCATAGATTTTCCTCATGGGAGCTCACCTGCAGGTCCTTCATACAACTCATTGGAAAGCCACCCTTCTTCTATGGCCCCACTTAGAAGCAATGTCCTCTATTTAGGGCTGTATTTTCAAGGTCTGGGTCAGGGAGCTCCTGTTTCTGAGCCATATGTGAATGCTTGCTTAAATATGAGGTCCTGGAGCCCCCGGCCCCCCAAATCCACACTCTGCGCAAGGTGGATTCTCCAGAATCACCATTGTAAACAAGATTCCCTCTCTCACCAAATGATTAGGGGCCTCAGAGCTTAAGAGCTGAGAAGCTGCACCTAATTGCCTGGTCACAGGGTCAGTGACTTCCTGGTGACCATTTCTCAAAAAGTCATGCAGTTACTCTCCGAATCGGCAGGACACACAAGCAAACCTGCTCTCACCCCCCCCACCCCCC
>NW_022196894.1:88025826-88045928 GCF_008632895.1 Mastomys coucha
ACCCCCCCAGCTCTCAGGTCTGCCTGATTCACATATTAGTGAGATGTGAGGCCCTGGGAGGGGTGAGTACAGTGCTCACCCCTCTTTCCCAGAGGATACGCTCCAAGACCTCTATTGGATTACTGGAAATTCGGGCAGTGCTGAAGCCTATGCACACCGCGTTTTGCTTCTAAGGCAAAGTTTAGCTTATAAATGAGGCACAGCGAAAGAACAGAATGGGGCTGTTAGGAACAGCATCTGTCGTGGAAAAGTCAAGCAATTTTCTGTATTTTCATACTGTGGTTGATTTGGGGTAACTGAAATAAGGGGGCCATGACTGTATTGTCTATTCATTCTCTGTCTTCTCTCACTCTTGCTCCGTCTCCATGCCGCTCCCAGTTTTCCCTCCTCTCCTTCTTCCTTCATTTTTCCCCTCGCTCCTTTCTCTTCTCTCCCCTCTCCTCTTCTCTCCCCTCTCCTCTCCTCCCTCCCCTCCGCTCTCCTAACTCACTAAAGCTTCTCAACAATGAGATATGTAAATGAGTAGCCCAGTCAAGCAGCTTTGTGCCGCCTTCCCACCAGTGAAGGAAGAAAGACAATGTTTTTCCGGGGAAGGGGTGGCATTAAGACAGTACTGATAGGCAGATCCCTCCCTAAGAATGAAGCAGATGTCTTTGAGAACCTGTCGTCCTTTGTTTAAAATCTTTCCTCTTTCTCGACAGTTGTGGAGCTGGCACAGAGGCTACTTGCTGCCCCTGTGAGAATCTGGTGCCCATTGTGCGGGTCAGGGTAGGGCCTGGGGCTGCTTCAAAAATGGGTGTGACCTGTAAGTTTCTTTTCTTCTTTTCTTTCCTTTTTTTCTTTTTATTCTCTCTCTCTTTCTTTCTTTCTTTCTTTCTCTCTTTCTTTCTTTCTCTTTTGTATAGCCTTGGCTGTCCTGGAACTAGCTCTGTAGACCAGGTTGTCCTCAAACTCATGGAGATCCATGTTCCTCTGCCTCCTGAGTGCTGGGACTAAAGGTGTGCAACCCTATTGCTAGGCTAGCCTGTTAGGGTTTTTTGTTTGGTTGGTTTTTTTGTTTTTTGTTTTTAAGACAAAACAGAACTAGTGAGAGGAAGCCTGTGGCCAGTTCAGTGTCAGGAGGTGGACTTCTGAAGAGCAGAGGGCAGACATTCAACATGTAATCATGGTAATGGTTCACAGCAGACTCCAAGGCCTAGCCTTTTTCCTCTCTACACCATTGCTGGGTTCTGGTAGGAAGCAGGCAACATCACACTGGGTTGTTCAGGGACCAATTGAAGGACTACTTATAAAGGTGTAGCCAAAGCTGGGAGTTATTGAGACGGGAGCTCTTACAACCTTATCTGAGAGATCAGAGAGGGACAGTAACCCTTGTTGAAGTGTGTAGTGCATGTCAAGTTCCCTGTAAGGAGACCGTGACTACTGTCTGACAGACACAGTCAACCCAAGTGACTCATCACAATAAGAAGTGGGAAAATAAATATCCAGAAAAGCCAATATAGCCTCCCCCCAACCCCCATCGCACCAGTGCTTCCCACTGAGGTCTCAGTAGAGGGATGCTGGATTTCACAAAGCTGTCCTCCCAGGGTGCAGAGCCCACGGGCCAGATGGAAAGCATTCAGCTTGTCCACATATCCTGGAGTATTCCAGAAGACCATGTGCCTGATGGAAGGGGTCTAAGAGCCCAGGTTTTCAGGTGCTGCCCAGGTTTTTATGTGTCACCCAGCCTTCGTAGCTCAGGAGGATGGCTGGCCTCTCTTCCCTAGGATGTTCCATCCAGAGTGCCCTCAAGAGAAGGAAGTCTGTGGACACCCCCCGCCCCCCAGGTCTCTATCATCAACTCTCAGGAGCTGATAGATCCAGGACACAGACACTTGTGGCCACTGAGCCCCACTGAGGGAATAATAGAATTCTTTTGAATTTGTAGAAGTGAGGCCCACTCAGGGCCAGGTGTAGCCAGACGTCTCCTCAAAGATGCAAAAGTAAGACCATTCCACCTTCCACGGCAGTGTGCTGCAGATCTGATAAACAGACACTCTGTGGATTAGAAAGTTAAGGAAATGACATTCCCAGGAGTAAGAACAGGCAGAGAGCATAGTCTAGAGTTTCACTTTCAGTCCCCTGAGAAGGAAGCATGACCTCGTTAAAGCCATAGTTTGGCTGCTTTATTAGGTGCCTTGTCTCTCAGGACCGGGGAGGAGGGGCAGAGGAGGGCTTTTAGCCTGAAAGCCATAAAGTCTGGATGAAGAAGGCCTCCTCTCCTCTGGATGTTACTGGGCTCCAGCAGTGGTTCCTGAAATACTGAACTAAAATATGAACTCGCCATAGGGTCCTTAAGGGTGTGGGCAATTCTTCCCAGGGGACATTGGGGTGTGGACAATGTCTTCCCAGACATTTTGGGGTGTTGTGACTGGCCAGGAAGAGTGACCTAATCACCCAGGGCTGGTCTCCATCACTTGGAGACTCTTCTATCATACAAGAAGCAAGCTTTTGACACATGAAATTGTAGGACACACTTAACCAATATCCACCCAGACCATGCTGCAAATGTGACTAATGGTCATATCCTGGAATCTGGGGGGCCCAATCTAAGGAAGCTGCCAGACATTCTAGAAAGTACAGAGAGACCCAAACAAGAAACAGGAGGGAAGAAAAATGGCTGAAATGTTGTCTTCTCCTTTGGATACTTGCAGTCCACGAAGGGAAACATCCTTGGGGCCACACAGAAGAGTGAGGCATAGTGACTCATGGGGGTTCATACTTTTGATCTGAAATGAAAGCATATCCTCAGAAAACTCCATGCTGATTCGTCCTCTGTCTACGTGTAGAAGTGTATCCCACACATTTCTAGAATACTCACCAGCAAAGGGACAGTGGCCAGCTGTGACTCGTCTTAGGTTGTTTTTTTTTTTTTTTTTTTTTTTAACATGCTCACTCATACACACCTGTGACGTCAACTGCTATGACTGCTCTTCATAGCAGGGAATGGGAACGCTGCTCATGATTCAGCCATCAGTGTCTGTGCCATGGTATCGCAGGATGGATCCTCCTGACTCTCTCATCTGTTCATCCAGCCTACAAATCCTGTTCAATGTGGCAGTAACCTCTTTTTTTCTTCACATCAGCTGAGTTGGGGTTGCCTTTGATAATGCCATTGTAGAGTTAAGTGTATTGTGTTGAGAACAGAATGATCAAGGGTTCACTTGGTTCCTCAGGCTGTGAACAAGTCATCCTGACTGCGAAGGGTCATTCATCCTCCGACCAAAAGGCTTTACCAAAGTCCATCAGCATATCACTTTACTGAGAAAGTCATACACAGACAGACAGACAGACAGACAGACAGACAGACACACACACACACACACACACACACACACACACACACACACAGTTTCCCACAATGTTTATTGTTGATGCATTTTCAAAAATCTTCATTCTTAGGTCAGGAAAACATTTCCTGGTGCTTTTATAGAATCGTTGCCTTATTAATCCCATTTAGATTACAACAGATAGGGAGTTGGTTTCTGAGTATGGTCTGGGGTGCTGGCAAGAGAAACACTTCTGTATGAAGAGTCCATTGGCCCAGACTTTGTCTTAATCTGTGTTTTTTTTTTGTTTGTTTGTTTGTTTTTTGTTTTTTGTTTTTTACTGCTATAACAGGACATACACACCCGAGTTCTTTATCAAGAGGAGAGGCGTTGTTTTTTGGCTCCTGGTTCTGAGGTCAGGAGGTTCAGAATCAAGCAGCTGGGGCCGGTAATGGTCTTGTGCTGCATCAACTCACAAAGTAGAGAGACATGTGAGCTGATCTGCAAGAGGCAGACACAGAACAACATTGCTTTATAACAGTGCACCCCATGGTGTCTGCAGGTGGGTAAAGAGGCTTTACCCAGTCCTGCAAGAAAACTCACAAATCCACCTTAAAACTATAATCTTTTCTGAAAGGTCCTGCTTTTTAACACTAGCACAATGGCAGTGTCAGAAAGTCCAAATCCTTTTCAAACAATAGCTGAGGAGCCTCTTGTATGTTGCTCTGTAGTGGAGATCTTCCCTACAATTCATGTCACACAAGCATGCATCAGTGGCTTGCTTGGGCTCTCCATTCTGTCCCATTGGTCCACCTGTTGTGGCTCTCAAGTCTAGGTGGCCTGCAGAGTGAGTCCCTGGCTTTAGAGCTCTTTCTGTGTCTCAGCTATACTTCAGGACTGCAGTGCACACTTGAGAGACAGCCTACATGCTTTCTCAAGTCCCAGCCTAACTTTCTCCTGTAATTACATTTAACCCATGCTACAACTGCACAGCTCTATGATCACTTCCACTCTATGAGGGGAGACTCGGCACCTTTACACACTAGAACAGTGCTTCTCAACCTTCTTAATGCCATGTCGCTTAAATATAGTTCCTCATGTTATGGTGACTCCCAATCATAAAATTATTTTCTTTTTTAAAAGATTTATTTATTTATTTCATGTATATAAGTACACAGTGTAGCTGTACAGATAGTTGTGAGCCTTCATCTGATTGTTGGGAATTGACTTTAGGACCTCTGCTCGCTCTGGTCAACCCCACTTGCTCAGGTTGACCCGGCTGTTCAGTCCCTGCTTGCTCTGGCCCAAATATTTATTTATTATTATAAATAAGTACACTGTAGCTGTCGTCTGACACACCAGAAAAGGGCATCAGATTCATTACAGGTGGTTATGAGTCACCATGTGGTTGCTGGGATTTGAACTTAGGACCTTCGGAAGAGCAAGCTACCTGCTGAGATATCTCACCAGCCCCACAAAATTATTTACATTGCTACTTCATAATATTGTTACTGTTATGAGTCATAATGTAAATATCTGAAATGTGACCTCTTTGAAAGACTCATTCAACTTCTGAAGGGGTCGGGACCCACAGGTTGAGAAACACTGCCCTAGCTGTTTCCACTCTATAAACCAATGTAGATTTCACTTTGTATTAATATTTTCTATTTTCCATATAGAAGTTTATGTATCTTTTAAAAAAATTGTTCCAAAGACAGGGTTCCCAGTCCTATGGAGGCTTTTCTGACGTTTTCTGATTTGAACCTGTGCTGATATACATATACATTGGATACAGATAGACATGAATACTTTTGATTGTTGTTTTAACATATATTGAACTTGGCCAAAAGCTACCAAACTAAAAGCTGGCATGGTCACATCCCTGTGCAGGTCCAGGGGAGGAACAGTCTTAGATGCTCCAGGTTCCTCAGCTTGTGACATCACACCTATAGCCTCTGCACACTTGCCAGTGCCTTCCTCGCATCTTTGTCTCACGCATCACCTCTTTCTCCCATAGAGGTGCTTGCCATTGGATTATGGGCCCCTCAAACCCAGGATGATCTTATTTCAAGATTCCCAACTTGTTTATATCTATCAAGTCCTTATTTCCAAGTAAGATCACATTTCCAGGTATTGGGGATTAAGAATTGGTCATTCATTTTGTGGATGCCTATAATAGCATTCAAGCACTTATGTATACATGCATACACATGTTTATGTATATATTCCACTATTCACTGCTATAATTGATTATTCCTAAAGACCCAGGTAGTAAAGCTGTCTTCAGGATGGTGTTGTGAAGAAGTGAACCCCAAGGAAGTGAAGCATTGTGGGATGTTCTTGGTCACCCAGGCCATGCCTTTAAAGAGGGTTGTGTGACTGTAATATTTTATCTACATCTCTTTTTAAAAATATTTATGCCTGTGTTACTTTGCTGTTGCTCCGGTAAAACACTACAACCAAGAGATTGTATAAAAGGAGGGGTTTATTTGGGATAAGTGTCCAACATGGCAATGAGCAGTAGGTGTGATTGGCAGGAACACATCTTGAACCCCAAGCATGAAGCAGAAAGTATGGACTGAAAGTGGCTCCATGATTTAAGCTCTCAAATCTGAGCCCCAGTGATACATTTTCTCCAGTAAGGCCACACTTCCTTTTTTTTTTTTTTTTTTTTTTGAGACAGGATTTCTCTGTATAGCCCTGGCTGTCCTGGAACTCACTCTGTAGACCAGGCTGGCCTCGAACTCAGAAATTCGCCTGCCTCTGCCTCCCAAGTGCTGGGATTAAAGGCGTGCACCACCACCGCCCGGCTACAAGGCCACACTTCCTAAGCCTTCCCAATCAGTGCCACCAATTAGGTTCCAATCAGGAACCGAGTATTTAGAAGCCTGGGACTGTGGGGCCATTTTTCATCCAAATTACCATCTCCACAGTACATATATGTGTTCATGTCTGTTTGTGTGTGTGCATGTATGTGTGTGCATGCATGTGTGTATGTGTGTACACGTGTATATATGCATGCGTGTGCTTGCACACACACATTCATCTGCATTTGAATTCCAAGGTAAAAAGAGAGTCCTCCATTTTTTCCCACCCTTTTCCTTTAAGAAAGGATTGTTCTCTAACCTGGGGCTTATGTCTGCAGCTGGGCTGGTAGCTAGCAAGTCTTAGGGATCCTGCTATTTCTGTTGTCTCAAGGCTGTAGCTGGGGTTGTAGGCATGCATGGACACTGGGCTTATTATAAGGGTGGGTGTTGATTGTCTTGATTGCTGAGTACCTGCTCTTAACTACTGAGCTGTCAATCTGGCCCCTTAATATCCTTTTGCTTCCTGGTTGTAATAGTTGATGTCAATTTAACAGGATCTAGACTCTAGGAGATAAGCCTTTGGGCCTGTCTGTGAGGGATTATCTTGATACATTTGTTGAGGTGTATAGCAGAATTTCCCCTGTCCAATCACTTCAAATATTAATACAACAAGAAGCCCGTGATTGGACAGGGAAAAGGAAGGCAGTGCAAAGAGTTTCAGAGATGAGGATGGAGTAGATGGAAGGGGGAGGAGGGAGGAAGGTAGAGGAAGAGAAAGATGATCCAGATTATGTGTGGTTTTAAATAGCCACAGGAAGCTGTGAATAGGATACAAGGGATGGATAGTTACAGGACAATTTGTCCTAGCTAGGTGAGCAAGTTATATCATTACTAATTGGCTCTGAAATTATTGTTTGGGCATCTTGAGAATTGAGAATTCATTGATATATAAATCTGACTGATTAATTATAAGTTTCTAGAGTTTTGATTTTCTGGGTTAAGGGGAATTGTG
Source organism: Mastomys coucha (assembly GCF_008632895.1). Taxonomy (NCBI): domain Eukaryota; kingdom Metazoa; phylum Chordata; class Mammalia; order Rodentia; family Muridae; genus Mastomys; species Mastomys coucha. The sequence continues at coordinate 88,032,954 of NW_022196894.1, forward strand.
ACTGCCGACCACAGAGGGTAGATGGCTGAGAAGGAATGGGTAACTCTGAGGAATGGGTAACTGGGAACCGGATAAGGGAAGACTGACAACTGGGGCTAGCCAAGAGGTGGTGAGATCACCGGGCAGAGAGTAGTAGCAGGGTATAGTGTAGTTTGGTGCCATTTTTAAATATTTCCTGCACCCAGTGGTGGGAATAGCTATTTTAACTGTGGGCTGCACCATTCCATGGGCTGGGATCCTGGAGTCAACAAACAGGAGACAATAGTGGTGCATAAGAGATCTTCCAAAAGATTCAGGCTCCCTACCCACAACCCACATTTCATTATAATCTCCTGTTACTCCAGTTCCAGGGAACCCAGTGCTCTCTTCTGGCCTCTGCAAGCATGTGCAATGACATGGTGTATGTACATACACATAGGTGTTGTCTTAGGGTTTCCATTGCTGTGAAGAGACACCATGGCCAAGGCATTTCTTATAAGGACATTTAATTGAGGCTGGCTTTCAGGTTCAGAGGCTCAGTCCATTATCACCAAGATGAAAAGCATGGCAGTGTCCAGGCAGGCATGGCGCTGAAGAAGGAGCTAGCAGAGAGTTCTGCATCTTGTTCCAAAGGGAATCAGGAGAAGACTGGCTTCCAGGCAGCTAGGAGGAGGAACTCAAAGCCCGCTCCAACTTTGATACACTAGCTCCAACAAAGCCACACCCACCCCAACAAAGCCACACCTCCTAATAGTGCCACTCCCTGGGCCAAGCATATTCAAATCGCCACAGGTGTGCACACACATACACAAAGTGATTTAAAAGTGAGAAACCTACCTGGTCACAGCATTTGCTGTTCTCTGATTCATGGCTCCTCAAGCTCCTACCTCATGACTTCTGTCCCAGGATGGATGGCAACCTCCAACTGTGAGTCAAAATAAATCCTTCCTCTTTTAAGTTGCCTTCTCGGAGTATTTTTATTACAATAACAGAATAGTATCTCACCACAGGCTCCCACCATGATGTGTTCCCACAGGCTGCAAAACAGTAGGTCCAAGCAGTCCTGTACTGGGAACTCTAGAACTATGAGCCAAAGCAGACCTTTTCTCCTTATAAGTGGGTTATCTTATCTTAAGCATTTCCTTACGGTAATGGAAAGCTGACTGGCAGGTTCACCCTTAAGGTCACTATTCTCACCTTTCTATTGTTCACTGAGCAACGTGTCTGAAACATTGTTTCCTCTCAGCCCTTCAAGAGCCCCTGCATTCTCAGTGGGGTGTGAAATAGTGTCTAGTTGGGGAATACCATGGGGTGTGAAATAGTGTCTAGTTGGGGAATACCACCCTTGGGAGCCCTATCTATTGCTAAGCATTTGATAGCCTGAGGAGTCCTTCCCAGGCAAGTGGCCCTTCTGAGTAACTGCTTCAGTGCTGGCCTCTGGTGCCTCCTCCATAAAGTTAGGAGATGGTCGCAGCCTGACTTCAGAACCTGCTGTTCTGCAGGCCTCCTTCCTGTCTTCTCTCTGAGCTCTGCGGCCAGGGTGTCCCGGACTTCCTTTGCTCTTTGACCGGGTTATAGTTCAAGAGTGAGATTTATGGGAGAGGAAGGGAAGTTTTGTAAGAGAGAAACGATCCAGATTCTGCCGGAGAGGAGGGTAGAGTAGGTTCCAGAATGAAGTCCAGATGGTTGGATGCTCATTAACCACACTCTGGTACAAGCCAAGACTGTTGGGCACAGTGAGACTGCCAGATGCCCTGGGCCTGCAGCACTGAGTCCCGTGGAAGTGAGGCTTGACCATCCATCGGAACCTTGGGGAGGGGAAGGGGGCTTGCCTTTGTTTTCACAGTCCTCTCAGTGACCTCCTCGCTGCAAATAAAACCCAGATGTTTTCTAGCTCAGTCCAGTGAGTACTTTTCTAAAATTCCCTCCAAGCCCCTCACAGCTCAGGTGGCCGCGACAATCCTGTGGCTTGCCAGCAGGGTGAACTAGCTTAAACCCTGCTGCAAAAGTTAAATGTCACAGTATTATTGTCCGGCATGAGTTAATTATAGTAATTTCCCTCTCCCCAAGGCAGCTGAATAAGCCTCTGGCATTTTGGTATCCGGGTTGTTGGGGACTTTGACTTCCGTGCTCTGTCCTTGGTTCTGCGGCCTCTGCTGAGAGCCTGTCTTTATTCCTTTAGGTCCCTTGTTAAGCATTGTAAAGCAGTCCCCAGCACTAAGCTAACACCTTCTAGAGCTTTAACAGGCATTTTAGTTAGGGCTTCTATTGATGTGATGGAACACCAGGACCAAACGCAAGTTGGGGAGTAAAGGTTTATTCGGCTTACTTTCACATTACAGACCATCCCTGAAGGATGTCAGGACAGGAACTCAAGCTGAGCTGGGACCAGGAGGCAGGAGCTGATATAGAGGCCATGGAGGGGTGCTGCTTACTGGCTTGCTCCTCATGGCTTACTCAGCCTACTTTATTATAAAACCCAGGACCCCACAATGGGTAGGGCCCACGCCCATGAATCACAAATTAAGAAAATGCTTTATGTTCTTGTCTACATCCCCATCGTATGGAAGCATTTTCTTAATTGAGGTTCCCTCCTCTCAGATGACTTCATCTTGTGTCAAGTTGACATAAAACCGGTTAGCGAAATAGAAGATCAATGTACATAGGAAGGGGCAACACATGAAAAATGTCTTCTCCCTCCTCCCCTTACTCCCCAGAAATATCACTTTGCTTTGTGAAGGTTTTAGACAGCAGAGCAAATAAGCAGGCCTAGGAACAAGTGTCAAAGGAATAACTGAGGTTTGGAGTCAGGAGACTTCCTGCCAGCCCTAGCTTCTCCATCTTGAACTGTACCTTCAAAGACACTGGCTTTCTGGATCTCGGTTTGAGCGCTGGGGCAGTGGGAGGCATCGGGAGTAGCCGGAGTTCCCTGGGGGCTTATGAACAAAATGGAAACAGTTGTAAAGGAGTTTTAAGGAGTTGCAAAGGAGTTTGAGAGAGGGGAGAGGGGTTCATTAGGGTTGGGGGGGGAACTCAATTCTCCAAGCATCTCAGAGATAGAATGGGATGTGCCAAGTGCTGAGAAGTGAGTGGTTATTTACTCAGTGGACAGAACGGGAAGGGAGCTTTTGGAGGAAGCAAGGACACAGACGTGTATCAGACTTAGTGTGCTGGAAATTACCAGGAATGTCATGTAACTTGAAGAGCAAGAGGCACTAGAGGAGTTGGGGAGGGGGGAGCATACTGTTTGAGGCCCTTGGATTCTGCTCCATGCATGTTGGTTGTCCCTGAACATTTTAAAAATTGTAACCATCCAGAAGATAGAGGTGTTAACGGTATCTTTCAGGAAGAGGCTCGGGGCACAGCTAAACATTATAAGTACACAAGATAGCCCCACCTCAACAAAGGGTCACCGGTCCTGAATACCAATGGTGCCAAGGTGAGATCCTTTATTCTTAGCAAACAAGGACTGCTGGAGAGTTCTCAGAGAGGGAGGGAGCAGCCACACCTCCCTTCTGCAGGAAAGCATAAAGCAGGGCTTTAAAGGGAGCATATCAAAAGAAGGGTGAGCTAGGATGAATAAAGGCACCCATTGCTCCAGTGCCTCCTACCCCGATCTAGCTTGTCATGTGCTTTTGTTGCCCTGCAAGCTAAAAACACAGCTTATGTTCAATAGTTTTAAAAAAAAAAAACAAAGAAAAATAAGAAACTGTGTAAAAATATGAGTATATAAGATTGAAATGTCAAGATCCACAAATAGTCAAGTTGGAACACAGTTACATTTATTCATAGAATGTCTAGACCTGTTTTAAACTGTTATGGTGAAGTTGTAATTGCAACTAAGACCAGATGGGTTGCAAAACCCCAAGTAATTGTTATTTGCCCCTTTATAGAAATATTTTGTCAATTCCATACTTAACCCACGACAACACAGGTGGGGATAGAAGAAAGTTATGGACCTGTGAACAATATATAAGGAATGGGATTAGTTGGTTTTATTGGTTCATTAATTATCCCCTATCTAGCTGTGGGCAAGGGGAAGAAAGTAATTCTTTAGTTTGAAAATTTTGGTAAGGGAGAAAAAAAGAGGTGGGGTTAATGATCTGGGATGTGGACAAGTATGAGTTTAACAGACTGAGGCACTTCTGCTGTATTCACAGGACAAGCTGACGGCAAGGACTCACACCAGTACTGGCTGGTTTTCTGTATCAACTTGGCACAAGCTGGAGTTATCACAGAGAAAGGAAATGTCTCCATGAGATCCAGCTGTAAGGCATTTTTTCAATTAGTGATCAAGGGTGTGAGGGCCCCTTGTGGGTGGTGCCATCCCTGGGCTGGTAGTCCTGGGTTCTATAAGAAAGCAAGCTGAGCAAGCCAGGGGAAGCAAGCCAGTAAGGAACATCCCTCCATGGCCTCTGCAGCAGCTCCTGCTTCCTGACCTGTGTGAGTTCTGGTCCTGACTTCCTTTGGTGATCAACAGCAATGTGGAAGTAAGCTGAATAAACCCTTTCCTCCCCAACTTGCTTCTTGGTCATGATGTTTGTGTAGGAATAGAAACCCTGACTAAGACAACGCCTCAGCTAGAAAGAGGAATAAAGTCAGTTGCACCATGAAATGGCCCAGGACATTGGCTTGTCATCTTTTATGTGTGACAGTATTCTCAGGGGATTCAGCAAATGCTCTGGCCATCCTTTGGAGAAAATAATCTCCAGAGAGTTGGAGAGAGGGCTCAGAGAGTAAGAGCCCTTGCATGGAATGGGGGTTGGGTTCTCAGTATCCATGCTGGGTGGTTCCCGACTACCTAGAACTCCAGATCCAGGCTTTGACATCCTCTTCTAAGCTGTTTGAATACCTGCATACATGTGTACACACACACACACACACACACTTACACATATACATACTTATACACACATACACACACACACAAGCATGTAAATAAAAGTCTTCAAAAAAGAAAACACCCCACTTCATACGAGGCTGAGCATTGTGGTATATATATACCTTTAATCCCAGCACTTGGGAGGCAGAGGCAGGCAGATTTCTGAGTTTGAGGCCAGCCTGGTCTACAGAGTGAGTTCCAGGCCAGCCAGGGCTACACAGAGAAACCCTGTCTCAGCAACAAGATCCCACATGTCTTCTCGATTCATATATTTCTAGAGACATAAAGATGGGCATGGCCTAGAATAAAACGAGAGCAAAAGCAGAACCCATAGGTTCTTGGGTTACCTCAGCATGCAAGGCATGAGTAGAAATAGGGTCCCTGTGCTTTAAGAAGGGCTGGCCAGAGAGCTGGGATATTCTGTGGAACGAGACCATGTAAAGACTGTGCATGAGTTGGATGGGAGGTCTGACAGCCTTCTGTGCTACAGGGAAGGCGAGCGCAGAGGGGAAGGGCTCTTCCTGGGGCGTTTGTGGTCACAGTGAGTGAGCTTTCCCTGAACTTCCTGGGTGCTGTATTTTGGCTAAGCATCCCCTCAAAGCCCATCTATCAAAGCCTTGGGTCCCAGACCTTGGTACTCTTAGGAGATGGTTGAAGCTTTGGGAGATAAGGCCCAATGGGAGGGAGTTAGGGCACAGCAGACACACACTTGAAGGCCATATTGGGACCCAGCACCTTCCTCATTCACTTCCTCATACTCGGCCATGATGTGAACAAGCTTCTTCTACCACAGCTCCTACCATGCTGTCCTGTGCTGACACAGGCCCAATGCAAAAGGACCTTATCAGTGGAGGCCTGGAATCTCCAAAACCATGAGTCAAATCCAGCCTTTCTTCCTTGAAAGTTGACAGGTCTGAGGTATTCGGAACAGTAACAGAAAGCTGACTTACATAAGGGGGAGGAAAGGATGGAGGTAAGATGGTGACCTGCGTGAGTGGGAAGTGATGAGGAACAAGAGTGAGCAGACCCCTTGGAGGCAATTGAGTGCAAGGATAAAGGAACCCTCGGCAACAGTTGTGGGGTGAAAGCACGGAGCGGAGGCCAGTCAATGGCATGGCTGGAACTGTCTTTCTCAAGGTCAGACTTGAGTTCTACAGTATGCGGGAGATGATGGAAAATAGAGAAGAGTGGAGAGAAAGAGAGGGACCAGATTCTGACACCAAGGACAATGGTGCAGAGCAGGGTGGGGCGTTCAGAGCAAGACGGGGTGTGTAGATGGAGGGGCAGGGTGCCAGGCAGGGGCAGGGAGCACAGAATGGGGCAGGAGGGAGGGATAGTGAGTAGAGCAGTGGGACCTTCATTGCCCAACCCCCCGAGTTTCCACACCCCCTTATCCTTACCAAGCAATCCCCCATGCACTCACATAACCCACACCACTTCTGTGTGGTGCTGGAGTGTCTATGGCTCCTCCAGCAATTCCTCCAAGACTGTGCTAGGTGCTGATCTGGCTGGAAAGTGTTTTGAACTCTAAGCAAAACACTTCCATCTCACTGTAACCTTACCAAAGGATCCTGAAGTCTGAGCAGTCTTTGAGCACAGATGTACTGATGTTACTGTGTTACTCGATGCACTTAAGGGAATGGTAAATACAGTGCTGATGTTTTATTCGAGCTCTTCTCATTGAGTGACAGGTAGAGAGTAGTCATTTTAAGGCATTTGGACAGACTGTCCATGCACTGTATAAATTATGAAACCATCCTTTTAGGCCTCTCTGAATTTACGGACTCTATAGCAGAGAGATACCTATGTCTGTGATGATTATCTGGGTTGACGATCTGCTTATATTTCCAGATAATTTACTAAAACACTCCTGCAAGTACTGGTTATAAGAGATTCTTTTTTCTGCACCTCCCAGGTTTTATACCCTACAAACCTGGGTGACTGACCTATGCCTTCCTTGTGCCTGATTCAAGTGTGGCCCAACAGATGCTCCCCCTCTTCTGAACCCTTTTTGTTAAAAGGCCCAACAGTTTATGCTTTTGTGATCTTGGAGAACTTGGCTGACATATTGGGAGTCCAGGTGCCCTGAAATAGCCTCCAGGAGGAAACCCGGGCTAGCCATGTGAAGAAAGTACACGGACAAGAACCAAGGGACCGCCTCATCCCTACAACAGTGACAGCATGGGCTCAGGCCCATGACCCAGGCTGAACTGTTCCAACCACTCCAGCTGTTCAAGCTATCCAAGGTGACTCCTGGTGGAGCTCAGACAGGCTGTCCCCACAGAACACAGTTTATGCAAATAATAAGGCCACAGCTGTTAAAAGACTCTGGGCTTTGAGAGCATTGTTTTTCAGCAACAGACGGCAAACTTGTGTTTAGGAGACTTCTAAACTATGCAGAATGGGGGTTGGGGGAAGGGGAGGACATTGTGCAAAGGGAATGCTTGGGAAAAATTAGTCAACAGAGCTGGACCATCTGGCTCACTATGGGTGGGAGACAGAGGGGTGAACGTAGATTCTTGATGTTCATCTAGACAAAGTTTAATCTTGAAGACTGTTCATATTTTTGTCAGATGTAAGATGTGCCATTGAAACAGATTCATCATTGTATTTGGATCCACTTTGGTGTAGGAATGAAAAAAGTGGCATAAGACATAAATATATTTATATTTAAATGCTATATTTATATAAATGCTATACTTATATAAAATGAAGTAACAGTTACCCACAGGCCCATCGCACAGCAGCTCCATGTTTGTCCAGGTTCTTCTCGGTTGCCTGCTATGTCCCATGCTGTTGATAATCATAAAAAATATGCACCGATATTGTATGATTTCTGTACAATTTTTCTTGACTCAACCCTTTGTCATGGATACTTTTCATGTCTATCAGAACGCCTGGATTACGGCTGCCTGGGTGGATACCAATGGATGTTCCTGTATTTGTTTAACAAACTCATTCCTACCAGATACAGGGGTGGTCTCCAACATGTCAGCCCCATAATGATGGCTCCAGTGGACATCTCTGTAGCTAAATCATGCACATATTTAAAAAGTGGGTTGTACATATTTGAAAAGAATTGCTTGGTGAGTAAGTTCACATGTAGAAAAACTTTTTGATGTGAAATTTCAAATGAACCTCGAGAAAGGAAATGAAGATTCTCCCCCTCAGGACACAAGAACATCTTTCACTGTCTGTGACTCACTGTGGCTATAGACTCTGGATTTTCTTTTCAAAGATGGTTCTATTTTGTGCAAATTGTTATAAGAGAATGGCCTGGCTGGAGAGATGGCAGAACAGTTAAGAGCACTTGTTGCTCTTCCAGAGGACTCTGGTTCAAGTCTCAGTACCCACGTGGTACAACCCTCTGTAACTTCAGTTCTTGGGACTCTGTTGTCATCTTCTGGGCCCCATGGGCGATGTGCTCATATGGTACAAAAGCATGCATGCAAGCAAGATACCCATACACATGAAGCTTAAGACTTAAAATTGAGAGACAGAGAGAGAGAGACAGAGAGTAACAGAGAAGGACACACACACATACAGAAAGACAGACAGAGAGAGAGAGAGAGAGAGAGAGAGAGAGAGAGAGAGAGAGAGAGAGAGAGAAAACGTAAGTTCAAACTCTAAACAATCATACCCTAAGTTGGAGGGATACAGAAAAGCTAGTAAATAGTTTAGGGTTTGTTGTACAGCCACCAAAATCAAGAATTTCCTGTATACTGGATTGCTTGTTTGTTTATTGCTATGAAAAGACACCACGACTAAAGCAACTTATAAAAAAATCACTTAATTGAGGGCTTGCTTAGAGCCTCAGACAGTGAATCCATGACCATTATGGTATGAAGCATGGCAGCAGGCAGGCAGGCATGGCACTGGTGCAGTATCTGAAAGCTTACATCTGATCTACAAGCAGGAAGCAGAGGAGAAAGAGGGGTTGAGGGAAGGAGAAACTGGGCCTCATGTTGCCTTTTGAAACCTGGAAGCCAACCCTCATTTGAAGTGGAAACTTAAGGGTTCTTTGGAAAGTCACTTGTCTTGGATGGTGTTTTTGCTGGGGCAAACACATGAAGGAGTGTTTTCCTGAGTGGACACAGGTGAAAGGCTAAGGCAGAGTCGTGAAGGAATGTTTCACTGAAGCAGACACAGGAGAGAGGATGTTCTGCTAAAGCAAGCATGTGAAAGGACTCACACGTATTGGTCCGCCTTACATTGTGTAGTTGAGCTCCATTAGTCCGATCTCTGAGGACTCGGACTGATTGGACACATGTGCTGAGGCAAGGCACGTGGTTGGACACCTGATGTCTGGAGGGTATAAATAGGACCCCACAGAGTGACAGAGTGACAGAGACAGAGCGTGGCTTGCTGGTACAGCTAGCTGTGCAACACTTGAGTCTCTAGACTTTGCTGATCTTTGCTTCCCTGAGAGAGGCACGGCTGAGAACGTCTCCTGGTGTTCCTGCTGGTCCCAGTGCTACCACTGCTAATTTGTGTTTGCTATCCTGAAGCTGCTGAATCTACTGCTGGTGTTGGCAAGTGGACCGAGCTGCCACTGCTGACCTGTGAACTGAACTGTGGAATTCCAGGGAACCTTTCTAAACAAGCCCCCCCCCCCATCCTTTCTTTCCCACTACCTCTGGTGGGTGGTGGGTTAAAAGGGAAGTTAAAACATTTAAGAACCATCATTAAAAATAAGGTTTGAAAAAATTAAAGTTATACCCAATAACACACCTTCTCCAACAAAGTTACACCTCCTAATCCTTCCTCAACATTCTGGCAAATGGGAATCAAACATTCAAACACATAAGCTTATGGAGGCTGTTCTCATTCAAACCAGCACATGCCCAGGGATTAGTGCGCCCCTCCGCCTTCACAGAGACCATTTCTTTTACAGTACATGATGAGACTCGCAGCTGGTCAGGAAGCATCGAAGAAGCAAGTGTAGAACACTTAGCCCTAAATGAGGCGTCTATGTTACAACTGCACCCCCAGCTAAATGAGCATCTATGTTGCACCCACCCCTCCACCACAACCCCCACTTCCCAGGTCACTGTGGACGGGGTGGGGGGCAAACAGATCCTAAGAGTCAAAGTGATGGCCACACTACAAGGTGTTTTCACAACAGGCACTTACATGCTGGCTCACAGCACCTGTGACAGTATGCACAAGGACTGTGCAAGCTCAACCTACACAGAACCTCAGCATGGTGGGGATCTGGGCTTCAAGTCCCAGGCTTAGCTAAGAAGCTATGGCACTTGATGGATACTGAGATGGGAACATGTGTCCAAGCTCCAGTGTCAGACCAGGCATCCAAGAGGGCAAGAGCTGCACAAACCAGACCTGATGGACCTCAAAGAAGAAGACACCTCGCTGTGTGGGTAGGGAAGCAGGGTGCATCTGTGAGGACTTGGGGGAGGAGATAAATATGGTCAAAATTCATTGTATAGGGCTGGAGAGATGGCTCAGTGGTTAGGTTAAGAGCACTGACTGCTCTTCTAGAGGTCCTGGGTTCAAATCCCAGCAACCACATGGTGGCTCACACCCATCTGTAATGGGATGTAATGCCCTCTTCTGATGTCCCTGAAGACAGCTACAGTGTACTCATATACACAAAACAAATAAATGAATCTTTAAAAAAACACATTGTATGAAATTTTCAAACACCCAATTAAAAAAAGAAATCCAGCCATGGCTCAGAGTAAGGTTGGCTGTTTACAGGAGTGCCACGTAAACTTGTTCTCAGGGTTAAGGAGAGCCCTGTTACTGGGAGCCCGAACATGTCAGCTGCCGTGTTACAGGGCTCATGCTCAGTTTATTTTATAGGAGGAAGGAATTTTTTTTATCTTTTCATATAGGTATTTAATAATTATAAAAGATAGTTATTAATGCATTCACTCAAGCAAACAACTTGTATTAATATTTTGATTACGTTTCTTGTAGAAGCTGAGGTTGGAGCAGAAGGAAGGGGAAGAAAGAGGCAGTCCAAAACCGTGTATAACGGAGCAGGACTTTCCTCTTCAGTTCAGGCATGATGGCTGTGCATTTCTCAAGTCAGTTCCCAGTGAGTGGACATGTGAACCTGTCTCAGTTTCCTTGCGTTATAGGTAACAATACAGAGTGTCTATTTGACTTTATCGATGTTTTCACGTCTTTTATTACTTCCTTCCTGATGCTCCAAGCATGGGAGCTGCAGCTCCAAGGCCAAGTGAGTTTCCAGCCCTCCACAGGCATGTCTGTGTGTTTCCAGAAAGCCTGCAACCAGTCACTGAAGTGTGTCGGGATGTTTGCAATCACACCCCTAGGAAAACTGTGGTATCCAAAGTGTCTGCCCCTTTTGATTAGTGAAATGGTATTGTTGGTTGACATGGATATAATCACCTGTGGTTTTCGTCCTTATATATGTCCACTTTCCACCTGCTTTACTTTACGAAGCATATATTCATCTTCCTTGATCATTCATTCTGGTTTTAGCTCCATTTCCTCGTAAGGGTCCTTTAAATCCTGACAGTGTGAAATTATTTCACAGCTACCTATTGGCTCTGATGAAAACCTTGGTGACTTACCTGGTAAGGTGTGTCTTCCTGGCACGAAGTTCTTATTTTTATCACCCCAAAGCCAGCAAGCTTTTCTCTTTGACTTTTTCCCTCGCTTTTCATGTTTGGGAAGTTCATCTGTGGATCATCCGCTAACTCACAGCACCTTTGAAGTTTCTTTTTGGATGGCTTCCTGTTTTATGTTTAATTCTTTAAGTCATCTGGAATTAATTTTGGTCTGAGTTGAAGTCAAAGATCTGATTTGATCCCCTCTGCCCTGCAAAGCCAACCATTTGATCTGGCTCCTCACTAATTCCCCCCAAATACTTAATGTGTGTGACTTCCTCCCACTCCACAAGACTGGGCTGGAGAAGGGAAAGGCAAAAATGGAGGGAAGAAGGTGGGAGGGAGGAGGCAAAGGGACATCCTTTGGGGGAAAATGGGGGAGAGGGGATTAGCCAGCCATACAGCAAAGCTGTACAGCAGTGGACGCTGTAGAGATGTCCTAGGTGCTGTGACCTACATACATGATCTCCCATGATGCACTGAAACTCTCCATCCATACTACCAATCCCAGAACTACAGTCTTCAACTGAAGAATTGGCTAGAGCCAGCTCTGGCTCCCACTCTGAGGCTTCTGACTGCTGACAGTGGATGACCAACCAGTTCAGAGGTGAGAGGCAAGCGCTTCATTCTCAGGTATTTGTATGGGCTCCAGTTTATTTTAGGGAAGAGTCTACTGGTGAAGTGTGCCCTCCAGCCCCTTCTCATGGGTATGCAAACACACCCACCCCGGGAATGCCCATCCTTAGGCTGTATCTTCTCATCTTGACCTCCTTATCAGCAGGCTCTGCCCTCCCTTGGGTGACTTTTTTTTTTCTTTTTCTTTCTTTTTTTTTTTTTTTTTGCTAAACTATGTTACTCATTTACATATTCACACAGCAAGCAGAGTAAACACCCAGCCAGGACCTGTATTTCCCCTCCCAGCTCTGTAGGAACTCACAATCAAAACTTCTTTATAGAACTAGATGTTGCTGTTCTGGCTTGATTTTTGCCACTGTGATGGAATTCCACGACCAAGAACAACTTAGGAAAGGAGCAGGCTTATTTCAACTTACAGATCCAAAGGGATGGAGAACATTATGGTAAGGGAGGCAGGAAGGTAGCAGCTAGAAGCAAGAAGCTAGCTGATCACATTTTCATCCACATACAGGAAGTAGACAGAAGAAACAGGAAGGGGGATGAGGCTGTAAATCCTCAAAGCCCTCCCCTTGTGTTGTACTTCCTCCAGTGAGGCTATACCCACTAAAGGGTCTGTAACTTTCCCAAACAGGGCCACCAACTGGGGACCAAGTGTTCAAGAACACAAACCGATGAGCAGTCATGTGTCACTCAATCCCAAACGGGCTTCCAAGCTTGTGTGTGGGAAGCTCACTTGATAGCATAGTATCCTGGAAGAAATGGATCCTTCAGAGGTGGGGACTAGCAGGAGGTCTCTAGGTCATAGAGCATGCTCTCAAAGGGGGTAATGGAATCCCAGTCTCTTACTGTCAGCACCTCTCACAGAGGCTTAAAGTGGGG
>NW_022196894.1:88045989-88048376 GCF_008632895.1 Mastomys coucha
AAGGAGAGGGGCAATATGTGATGAACAGAAACTTCTAGAACTTATGAGGGCTTCTGTTAGCCCTCATGAGCCTTTTCTTCTTGAACATTGATTAGCTTCTTTCTCTTAGTTATTTGGTTTAGTAACAGATGGTGGACCCACACGTTTTACTGTTACCCTAAGGCACAAGGACCATCATGAGTCTCTGTGTGAGACTGTGACCTTGAACTCACTCATCAAGCCTATGAACATTTATTAAAATATGTATATAGTAGGTTCTATAATATAAGTGAACATGAGACATTAAGGTGAAAGAATTCAAGTATTTTATAAATGTGAGAATTTATAAAATTTGCTATAATTAGACGTGATTTTAATTATAGGAAAACAGGGAAAAAACTTGTTTGACTAGGTTTCTGGTTGAATTGTTGTGGGGGTCCAGCCAGCGGAGCCCACACATTCATGGGTTGTCTCGGACTGGAGATTATTGAGGACCTGTGGAAATAAGAGGGTGGGAGAGACAAAGAGACACACACCAAGAAAGCTTTATCAAGGTGTACTTTACTTTGGGTGCAGAGTGTTTTTATAGTAAGGCAAAAACGAAACCAACAACAATCAAACTCTTAACATAAACATGAGACCGGAGGAAGGGACTTCAAAGGCAATTCCTACAGAGGTGAGCTGGTTGTCAGCAATCTTTCATCCTGCAGTCAGCGTTTCCTTTCATTCAACAGGTGGGCAGCCGAACTCTTTCACTTTTGAAACTGTCCAGGCTGAGGGGAGGGAATCCACAAACTGTCATGTTCTAAGTCTCACTCAGGAAATGGCAGCCCTGAGAGTCAACCAACTCCAAGGCAGCCTACTTGCCCCCATGAGGTATCCTGCCTCAGTTTCCTGTATGTTCACGGTGCTTCACAATGCCAGGCCAGTGCATCATGAGCCATCATTATGCTCCTTTTGGTCCCATTCTCCAATGTATTAATCTATACATCATCATACATTGGTATTTCTTGTGCATGCTACTGGCATTGTCTTTTTTTTTTTTTTTCTTTCCTGCTCTGACAGAATGCCAGGAGCTTGGAAATGTAGCAGGAAGGGGACTTCATCCCTCACAGACTCAGAAATGGAGGAGTTTAACATCAAGGGCCTCACAGCCAGCAAGGGTCTTCTTACATCATGCTGTGGCAGTGATGCATTGCATAGCAATGGTCTCCCTGGGCTCTGTCCCCAGTTGCTGGAACTGTTTGGGAAAGATGAGGTGTGGCCTTGTTGGGGTAGGAGCAGGACTTGAGACTTCAAAAGACATTCCCAGTGTGCCTTCTTCCTCCTCCTTGCAGTTTGAGACATGAGTGCTCCGCTTGTTTTTTTTTTTTTAACTTTTATTGCATTATGATGAGAAAAGTTACATGATTTCAATATATTGGAATTTGTTAAGATTTAAAAACATTTTAAGTAAATAGAATTAAATCACATTCTTGTTTCTTTTTTGTACCCCAACTCCTCCCAGAGACCCCCCTTCAATACCTACAATATCTTTTTTGTCATATTCCTTAAAATGTATAAAATATAACAATAAAAATAAGTATTATAAAAGTTGTTTGATATAAAACAACAATCAATTCAACAGTCTTATATAGATGCTCATCTACAGCAATAGTGAAAATATATTTTGCTCAATATAAATTTTAAATAACTCCAAACATATTAACTGTAAATTTCAAAATAATACATTACAACTAGTATTTTCTTAAATGAACATAAATATATAAAGTCTTTTTATTTGTTTGTTTTGTATTTAGTAGAGTTTAAAATATTGGCTTTTACTGTGGTACAAGCCCAAAATAAGAACAATTTTTAGACATTGGATTTCATTGTAATAAGGCTGTATTTCAATGACCCTCACATCTCCAAAGGATTTTACCTCTGTCTTAGTCAGGGTTTCTATTCCTGCACAAACATCATGACCAAGAAGCAAATTAGGGAGGAAAGGATTTATTTGGCTTACTTCCACACTGCTGCTTATCACAAAGGAAGTCAGGACTGGAACTCAAGCAGGTCAGGAAGCAGGAGCTGATGCAGAGGTCATGGAGTGATGTTCCTTACTGGCTTGCCTCTCCTGGCTTGCTCAGCCTGCTCTCTTATAGAGCCCAAGACCTCCAGCCCAGGGATGGCACCACCCACAAGGGGTCCTTCCCCCTAGATCACTAACTGAGAAAATGCCCCACAGCTGGACCTCATGGAGGCACTTCCCCAACTGAAGCTCTCTTCTGTGATAACTCCAGCCTGTGTCAAGTTGACACACAATGCCAGCCAGTACAACCTCTATCATAGCTAAGCTGAGAGTTGACAGTTCTGCTGCAACAAGAAATGAATTGTAGGCTCGATTTTTGGATACAGACTTCCTGCTA
>NW_022196894.1:88048386-88068763 GCF_008632895.1 Mastomys coucha
TTTGCTCCTTATGTAGATGTTTTCCATCTATTATCCTTTGTAGGGCTAAATTTGAGAAAAGATATTGTGTAAATTTGGTTTTGTCATGGAATATCTTGTTTTCTCCATCTATGGTAATTGAGATTTTTGCTGGGTATAGTAGCCTGGGCTGGCATTTGTGTTCTTGTAGGGTCTGTATGACATCTGCCCAGGATCTTCTAGCTTTCATAGTCTCTGGTGAGAAGTCTGGTGTAATTCTAATAGGCCTGCCTTTATATGTTACTTGACCTTTTCCCCTTACTTCTTTTAAAATTCTTTCTTTGTTTAGTGCATTTGGTGTTTTAATTATGATGTGACAGGAGGAATTTCTTTTCTGGTCCAGTCTATTTGGAGTTCTGTAGGCTTCTTGTATGTTCATGGGCATCTCTTTCTTTAGGTTAGGGAAGTTTTCTTCTATAATTTTGTTGAAGATATTTACTGGCCCATTTTCTTGGGAGTCTTCACTCTCTTCTATACCTATGATCCTTAGGTTTGGTCGTCTCATTGTGTGCTGGATTTCCTGGATGTTTTGGGTTAGGAGCTTTTTGCTTTTTGCATTTTCTTTGACTGTTGTGTCGATGTTTTCTATGGTGTCTTCTGCCCCTGAGATTCTCTCTTCTATCTCTTGTATTCTGTTGGTGATGTTTGCATTTACGACTCCTGATTTGTTTCCTAGGTTTTGTATCTCCAGAGTTGTCTCCCTTTCTGATTTCTTTATTCTTTCTATTTCCATTTTTAGATTCTGGATAGTTTTGCTCATTTCCTTCACTAGTTTGATTGTGTTTTCCTGTAGTTCTTTAAGGGATTTTTTGTGTTTCCTCTTGAAGGGCTTCTAGCTGTTTACCTGTGTTCTCCTGTATTTCTTTGAGGGTGCTATTTATGTCTTTCTTAAAGTCCTGTATCATCTCCATGAGAAGTGATTTTATATCTGAATCTTGCTTTTCTGGTGTGATGGTGTGTCCAGGACTTGCTATGGTGGGAGAATTGGGTTCTGATGATACTAAGTAACCTTGGTTTGTGTTGTTTATTTTATTATGCTTGCCCCCCCCCACCATCTGGTTATCTCTAGTGCTACTTGCCCTTGCTAAATCTGACTGGAGCCTGTCCTTCCTGTGATCCTGGTTGTGTCAGAACTCCTCAGAGTCAAGCTATCTCTGTGATCCTGTGATTCTGGGATCCTGTATCCTGGGCTTGTTAGAGCACCTGAGAGTGGGGCTTCCTCTGTGTGTTGTAGGACTGGCTGCAGAGCTTGTGCCCAAGTTCTGCTCAGGACACCAGCCCAGAGAGACCAGAAGGAACCAAAGCCACTGGGCTGGTGGAGTTCCTGTGTGCCTGGTCCCGCTAGTCCCAGTTACTCCCAGTGTTGGGACAGATGTTGGTTCCTCCTCACCTCTGATCCTGGGCATGTCAGAGTGCCTGGAAGTGGAGCTTCCTCTGGGTGTTGTGGAACTGGCTGGCTCCACATGTTCTCATGTCCTTGCTGCACCTTAGTGGACTTTAATTCTCAGAAACTGCAAGCCCAACTAAATGCTTCCTTTTATGAGTTGCCTTGGTCATGGTGTTTTATTACAGCAATGTTGGTAGAGGGTGTTTTATGATAAGGAGAACTCATGGGGGGGGGGGAACATCCTAAAATTATCCTTTTATCAAAAGCCCACTCTTGTGATAGCCAATGCCCTCCCCAAAGAGCAGTGGAGGAAGACCAGTAGGCAGCCAAAGATGGCAGGTTAATTGATTCTTGAAGGTGGCACACTGTAACTTAATCATCTCTTGATACTGTCACAATGCATGATGTTGATAGGAGTTTTGGAGAAGGCTGTACTCAGGAGTCTTAGCTTGCCTTAATTCTCTACCTGCTTCTTCCACCACCTTCTGTCTTCTGATCCTTCCACACATATAATTGTACAGGTACGAAATTGGCATAAGATGCTCTTTGCCCTCATCCCCAAGGGGCACAGCCATATAGCATGTATAACTGGGAATAAGGGATATTTACCCGAAAGCAGCCTTTGATAGAGAGGCCACATCTGCAGAGATGCACTGTAGAGTCATAATAAGCCATTGGAGCTCCCCTGGCCCCTCAGGGGAAAGAAGGCAGAGACAAAGTGGGAGGCAGACAGATCAGACCAATGGAACCTGAGCCCACTAACAAGAAAACATCTTCTAAAATGCTCTTTCCCTCTGCACATGGAGACAGTGTGAACTGACTACAGACATTCTTCTATATAAGCTTATAGAGATACATAGACCTCCTGGTGGTAGAAATCCAGAACCTTCCTTGGATACTCTTGGAAGAAAAATGTCTGCAGAAACATGAGAATTGGGGAGAGGGGGTGCAGTGGTTAGGAAACAAATCCTGTTTCCAAATATCATTGATTGTTTTGAGTATCCAGGGAGATTTGTAGAAATGAGAATCCAGTAGCTGGTCCATATACCCCAAATTGGATGACTCTTGACTTTGTGCCAAAGGTTGCAGTATGTTCTTTGCACATGTTAACCAGTTTGACCTCACAGTCTGAAGGAGTAGACACCACTGTCACCCTCATTTTACAGAAAAGAAAACCAGCTGAGAGGGTACAACAGCTCTTAAGTTGCAGACCCAGGATTTGAACCCAGGTTGAGTCACTCCAGAGCGATTCGCTGGGCCAGTCTGAACACAGGCTATTTTGGATGTGGAAGCCTGGCCACTCTCAGAAATGTTTTCTTAACCCAACAGGCTTATATGTACTTATCTGCAAGGCATAGACATAAAGAAAATATCAGTAATCTATCAAATTTGTATCACAGTGTTTCTTGGTCAATAACTACCTTGATGACCTCTAAATGACAGTATTTTCAAAAAGTCAATAAGAATACTTGTGTGTTGTAGAACGGAAGGTGCTATATGTGTGTATGTCAGTGGGTGTGCACATGTATGTGCTTACACAACTGAAGGCCAGAGGTCGACCTTGGATGTTTTCCTCCATTGATCTTCGCTTCGGTTTTTGAAACAGAGTTTAACACTGGCGATCACTTACTCAGCAAATTGACTACCCAACAAACTCTAGGAATTTTCTGGTATCTGCCTTCCCAGTGCGAGAAATACAAGCATGTGCTGTCACTTATGCAGGTGCTGGGGATCTGAATTTAGCCCCTCACATTGCACTCCAGGTACTTTTCTGATTGAGCTCCTTGCCAAGCCTCTGTAAGAAGGCAACACCTTTGAAGGTCTAATGAAACCATATGTACAGAGCAAATTGCACTCAGCATTTCACATACAACAGCAGGGTCTCCCAGGAACCCCATGAATGCCGAGTCAAGAGCCCCAACCGAACACAGAACACATTCTTCTGTCCTTAAGCACACACCCCCTTCTGCTTGATTCTTTTTAAAATTCTCAGTAAGAAAGCATACCTAGGAAATTTACTTGATTGGAGTCAGCCATTAAGGCTCTGATTTCCTGTGCTTTGATACTTATAAACATCTATCTTAATTAACGGCTCATTATGGAAGCAAGGCTCAGGGCTGCCAGGAAACAAGGGGAGACAGAAACCCCTCAGGATTAGGCAAAGCCAGCAGTTTTTAACCAGTGATACTAACTGCTGCGGTGATCCTGGCTGAAAGACTATTCCAGCCAGCAGAAGCTGTGAGCCTCGTGGTTTTCGATTTTTCTTTGAAGCAAGGTGTTGCCATTATCTGCACAATTGACTCACTGTGAAATATTTCTCTCCCCATGATTCTGCTCATTAAGAAGGAAGAAGTACATTAAGTAGTTAGAAATCATGTGAGGGTTAATTTTATATGCCAACGTGACAAGCCTAGATACTCAGTCAAACACAAATCTAAGTACTCCTATGAAGGCGTTTTGCAGATGTTGTTAATCCCACCGATGGAGAATAAGACCACTACCACAATTTAAAGTCAAATCTGAAGCAAGCTTTAATTAAATATTGGCTAGCTTGATAGACTCTGGCCAGATCTATTTCCCAGGAAAGTAGAAAAACCCCACAATTCATCATATTTCTCATCATGTCCAATCAGGGGCAAGCATACATCCTGCCTATCTCCCGCCCACATGTGATCAAGCACATCCAGTGTAGTTGGGTCAAACAAATTTGTTTAGGGAATTGAAAATGTAGCTTGTTATCTCCTGTAAACGACAGCCTCTGGCATTTCAGATCTGATCTTGGGCAAGGGGCTTATAGGTCAGAGCATTTTTGTTGTATGGTTCTCTTAGGCACAGTAATTGAAACAAAACATAGCTTTGGTTCTCACAATGTCACTGATATCTGTAATCAATAGACTTTAAGCAATGGATACTGCCTTGATAATATGAGTAGTAGCCCTGATCTAGTCTTTTGAAGGCCTCATGAACAAATCAGTTTTCGAAGAAAGAAGCAGTTCTGCCTCAAAATTCTTATATCACATTTTTGACTGAGTTCACAGCTTCAAATCTACAGATTTTGAACTTAGCATGCCCTTAGTATTATACAGTGATAGATATAACATATGATTTACATACTTATATAGCTGCTAAAAATAAAATTGCTAAATAGAGACATGTAAAGAATAGATCTATCATTTATCTCTCATGTATCAGTTGTCTATCATCTATCTTCCTATCAATCATCTGTCTGTCTGTCTATCTATCCATACGTCTTAGTTACTTTTACATTGCTAGGACTAAATACCTAACAGAAGCAACCTCAATGGAGGTTTATTTTAGCTCATGGTTCATGCAATACAGTCCATCATGATGAACAAGGCATGATGGTTGGGTTTCAGAATCCACGGTACTGGGAGCTGCAGCATAGCTCACTTACACATTGGCAGATCAGGAAGTGGAGAGAGAACAGGATCAGAATCAAGGCCAAGATGTAAGCCCGAAGTCTTGCATCCAGTGGTCTGTGTCTTCCAGCAACAGCATCACTAGCTAGAGATGTTCAAAGACACAGGCCTATGGGCGATGGTTCAGAGCTGAGCCGCAGGACTCTGCCACCTTGCTGCAGTGTTCTTAGAGCTTTCCAACAAGGAGGCTCCCGGATTCCTTTCACTTGGTAGCCAGCCTTTTTTTCTCACACCCAGCCTTCCCCAGACCTGGAAACAGATGCCTGGCCTCTGAAAGGAGGCTTTGCACAGCCTATTTAGTTTTAAAGTTCTGATCCTGCTTATACAATCCATATGGAGCAGAAGGGAAGGGCAGGGCTGGGAGTAGAGAACTTCAGGCAGCCACAGGTTCATGCTCTTCCCAAGCGGCCTCTCTTATGGGTCTGGGTTTTTGCTCTGAATAGTTCTTTGTACTTAATTGCTCAGGTCAATGTGGCTGCTTGTTTGTGAGCAAGGAATAGACACAGTCAGTAGAAGAGGGGATAGACACAGCAGAAGAGGGGATAGACACAGTAGAAAAAGGGGATAGACACAGTAGAAGAGGGGATAGACACAGTCAGTAGAAGAGGAAGTTGAAACCCAGGACTGAACATCAATACTGTGGTTGCCACTGATTTCCTCCCCCAGCTTCTCCCAATAATTCAAGAGGCCACACCTACCCTGAAGTAGGGCTTGGGAGACCTGTGTCTGTTCCCACTGGCTGGGTAGCTTGCACTGGTTCACTAGCCTCTGGGACACCCAGGAAGACTAATGAGAGTCCAAGCAAGATCACAGAAGTGCTTAGTGCTTGGTCTTTCTCTACTCTGAACAAATGGCTTCATCATGTAAGGTTTCGTTTCTAGTGCTGATCTTATGGAGTTGCTGAAGAATTAATCACAGATTATGAATACAGACTGCTAGTGTGATTCAAATCCCACATGAGTGCCAGGGCCGTATAATAAGTGCTTGTCTACCCTACACTGTGCTTCTCTTCATTCTCACTTCTTGGCCAGGAATAATACCCTTTCTCATTCTCTGTCTCTCTGTCTCTCTGTCTGTCTGTCTCTGTCTCTCTGTCTGTCTGTCTCTGTCTGTCTCTGTCTCTGTCTCTGTCTCTGTCTGTCTCTCTCTCTCTCTCTCTCTCTCTCTCTCTCTCTCTCTCTCTCTCTCTCTCTCTCTCTCTCTCTCTCTCAGAAGCCCTCCCCAACTTCTCAGAGCTTTGTAGATTTCCCTTACAGAGCTGTGGATACAGGTTGACATTGCTATCCTGTGATATGGATCTGAGTTTGTCTATGAGAGGTTTTGTCACTCAAATTCTGACTTTAGGAGAATACTTTGTAGTAGTGTCCAGTGAATAAAAGCTGGCTGGATAGCTGATAGGGAGCACACAGATGGAAAATTAGTTTTAATAGACAATAAGAGTAGTATCAACCAATAGTAAATTGATGAATAGCACAAGCAACTGCACCACAGCCGTATAGTGATCAGAAAAGACTCCTTGGCATCTGTTGGGAATCTCTTGAGTGTGGAGGAACATGATGCTTCTTGCCAGTATAGAACAAGGCACTTAGCACACATCACTGGGTTGGAAGCTAGGACATCTACTCCTGGCCTTGTTATGCTATTGAGTTGGGGTAACTCTTGCCCTTGTGTGAGATAGGGGGAACTGCAAAACTACCAATGTCCAGTTAGTTCTCAAAGGCCAGCAGACTCCTGGCCCTTAACTTTGCCCCTTCTGACTTCAGAGGCATCTCTCTAGGCCTCCTTCTTGCTATCAACTTAAAGACTTCCCTGGGGGAGGAGAACCCACCTTGGTAGGAGCTGTTCAGCAGCAAAGAGCTTGGCTCTGGGCCAACAAAATGGCTCAATGGGTGAAACAATGTCACCAAGCCTGATAGCCTGAGTTTGATCCTGGGACTTGTATAATAGAAAGAGTGAAGTGACTCCCACAAGTTGTCCTCTGAAATCCACACATGCACTATGGCATGAACACACACACAGACAGAGACAGAAACAGAGACGGAGAGAGTATATTGTTAAAAATACTTTTTAAAAATATTTTTTAAATACTTTAAAAAAAAATGCTGGCTCCATTATTTCTGTGGCCTTGGACACTGATGATTACTCATGATCGTCACCTTGATTGGATTGAGGTGCACCAAGAGATTAGTGAGGTGTACCTGTGAATGCACTTGGAGAGGTCACCTGAGGGATGAAGACTGGCCCAGTTGGAATAAATGGGGGAAGAAGTCCAGATGGCATGAATATTTTGTTTCCTGTCACTGCTGTGTTGTGAGCTGCCTTGCTCGGCCACACACTTCTTGATACCATGGACTTCAAACTTTGAAACCATGAGCTAAAATAAATCTTTCCTCTGTTAAGCTATTCTCTCAGGTATTTTCCTGCGCTGCAAAAGCCAACTAACACAGGCAAGAGACCTGACCCTTAACCTCTGTGGGCCTCACTTGTCTCCTGTGGGAATACAGTAGGACAGCCAAAGGACTGACTTACTGGGTCAATTAGATAAAGATGACACTCGGTCCCCGTAAAGTGCCATCACAGGGTACTGCATAGCAAGAGACAGGAGTCATGATCATGGCATTTCTGATAAGATTCCTGATGGTGGAGGCCATGCCTTGATTTGGTGCCTGAGGTAACTTGAATAAAAACAACCTCCATAGGCCCATAAGCAGTGGCACTATTAGAAGGTGTGACCTTGTTGGAGGAAGTATATCATAGTTTCATTCTCCTCTCTCAGATCCAGATGTAGAACTCTCAGCTCCTTCTCCAGCACCATGTATGTCTCCCTGCATGCTTCCCATCATGATGACAGTGGACTAAACCTCTAAACTGTAAACCAGCCCCAATGAAATGTTTTCTTTATAAGAGATGCTGTGGTGTCTCTTCACAGCCACAGAATCCCTAACTAAGACAGCCCCTCATCCTTTGAGCAGCCTCCAGAATCGCATCAGCCCTAGCTCTCATATCCATAGATTTTAAAGGCACACTCACCTGCAAGCTTGTGGCAAGTGCTCAGATGGCCCCAGCATCCTGAAGCCAGACATTGTCTAGATCAGAGTGGACTTGTCCTCAAAATCCCCCACAGGGAGCTGTGGAGTACTGACCTTCTCAGCTTTCTTCTGGTTCATGCCTCTTCCTCTGATTCTCCTCTTTGTCCTTGGGGTTCTGTGGACACTCCTATCTGAGAAGAGGGTTCTGAACACTCACTGATAAATGATTTACCATAATCTAAAACTGGGCTCCCAGAGACCATGGGTGTTGCCTGGCACAAGGAGACATGGAGTAGGTGGTGGCTCCCCATCTGAACATTCTGGACAGCTTTATCTCCAATAATCGACCTCAGACCACCAAATTTCCATTCTTTTCCAGAAGCAAGGCAGCAACGTGGGCTGTCCACCCACAGAGGAAGACAAGCAGCTGGCACATTGCTGTGAGCAAAGGACCTGTGAATGACATTTCGGCCTGTCAGGGCAGCTGGAGCAGAGCACCCATGTGAGCCTTCAGCTGTGGAGGCACGTCCCCTCTGCTCAGGCGAGTCAAAGACCAAGCCCCAGGTGCCTGTAGGGCTGGGAGCTGGACCTGTTCCTGGTCTTTCCTTTAGAGGTGGTCTGTGACTTGAGGAAATAGCCCCATGATATCTGCCTTCTTCACGTGGAATCCTGTCATCACATTTGTCCATCTGCATCAAAAGATATCTCCCTTTGGGAGGACACTGGTTCTGTTAAATTAGACTCATCCAGTTCCAGAGTGGTGTTATGCTTAAGTCATTGCATCTACAATAGTCTTGTTGCCAGTACGGTAACACCATGAGGTGCTGGGGGTTAGAATAACCTATGAGGGAAGTACACAACATAACCCACAACTTGTTAGTCACTAAGGGGACTGGGCAGAAATGCCTCCAGAGCCTTTGGATAGAGCCTTGGAGGTCAAGGTGATCTGTTTTCTGTTGATGGTAGCATCTCTAGCATCCATGTTGGTGATCACCCACCATCACCAGCAAGAGTAAATCTTTGACTCCCTTTCCCTTTTTGGACAGATTACCCATAGACCCCATGCCTTTTAGAGAACATCTCCAAGTGGATTATTATCCTGGCTCTTTCTCTGTCACAAAGAGAAAATGCGACACCTTTCGTCACAGCCAGTGGTTTCTGGACATCTACTATGTGTGAGCTGCTGTTACAACAGTTCACATGCACTGTCTCAGAGAGTCCTTGAGACCATTGGATGAAGACAGTGCTGTTGTTCCCATTACACAGATACGGAAGCTGAGGCAAAGAGAAGTCCAGTCATCAGTGTCCAGCGGGCATAGTTGGAAGGAACAGATTTGCACAAATGCAGAGATGAGATTCTTACTCAAAACAGGCTGTTGCCTAACCCCCAGGCATGGCAGAAGCAGAGACTGGCAATGTTCAGAGGGTCTCTCTGCCCAGAGAACATTCCCCACTGTCTATGAGGGATGGCAAACACCCCAAACTCCTTAGAGTGCAGGAGAATCTGCGGGGAGGACATTTTCGTTGCACACATGCCCATAGCACAGGTTCTTCTCCTCCAATGGGCAGCAGCTTGATACTCCTCTGCCATGAGATGGAAGAAGGCCAGAGCCCTGCTGTGACTAAGACAGAAAGGCATTGAGGAACCAGGAGCTTGGAGGACAGGAATAGACAAAGGAGAGTGGAGAGTCAAACTTCTTCCGAGTGTCCCCTTTAGGAGTTCCAATGGCCTCCCCTTGTCGCATGAACCAGAGGCCAGGAGGCATGAGCACTCCCCATCAGGGGAGGAAGGTTCCTCTTGTCTGCTTTTCTTTTGTTTCAGAGGTACCCAGACCACTACACATCACCATGCTATACAACCTCTCTACAGCCTCAGAACCAATGGCAAAGCAGTCAAACTTTCACCTCTGAAGCTGTGAGCTAAATAAACCTTATCTCTTTTTAAGTTGATAATCTTGGGCATTTTCGTTACAGCAACAGAAAGCTGTACACGTGTGGAATGCTCTCTGTCCTCTTTCTTTCAATTCCTCTGTGATCATTACAATGGGTACTGGAGAAATCTGCAAGATTAACCAAAGACTGAAGAGAGTATCGCACTTGGGAGGTACAACTTGTGACCCAGACACCTGTCTTCAATAAGCCAGTTAAAAGAGCCAAGTTAAAGGTGGAAATTAGAAAAGGGAATTTACTTAATGGCCACACTGAGATCCAGCAAACCCCTCAAGTCCATCTTTGGGGACCTGAAATGAGATTAACTTTAAACATGGGCCAAGAATATTCACATGAAAGCAATCCCAGTCAAGATGTGGGCCACCCACCATTAGCCCATCATTGTCTGGGTTTCAGTCTCATCATGTAAGGTGGTGACAAGTTTTGGGAACTATTTAAATTCTTTTTCTAGGAGACTGTCTCCCCCAGCCCCACCTCTGGCTGGTGCTTTTTCCTTCTTCCAGAATGAGATTCCTGGGAGCAGGGGGATTCCCATTTCTTTGGGGTTCATTGTTTTGATCGGTTGAGAGAAAATGTCTCTTTAAAGTCTCTTCATTTCTTCTAGTCCCGTTACAAAGAGGCCTCTAACTCCCCCTCCTAGCCCCTTTTGGATGACTCTAGAGGGGCTGATTTTTATTTTCTAGCTACTTCTAAAATATCTGAGCATTTCTCCACCTGAGTAGTCTGGGAGGTTCTAAGTGAGTGAGTGGTAGAGGTGCATCCCTGCAGTTGCTCTTATTACAGACAGGGTTGCTTGGCATAGAATTAGAGACATGAGCAGTATACCTGTGTCAGGCTAGGATCTTATAATCCACAGTCACAGTAACCTGTGACTAAAGGCCACATTAAAGAATCTTGGGGACAAGGCTGTAAGAACTCCCAAGAGGCTGAGACCACTAGAAACACCAGCAGCCTTCATAGTCCAAAGGAGCTTAGATCCTAGTTAATCTTTAGGTCCCCTTCTCTTCTCGTGTGGCCTCCTTCCATCATACTGAAAGGCACTCTGGAAACCTTTCAAGGCAATGGTCACACCCAAAGGTCTGTATTGCAGGCTTCTGGCATCTCTTTCTGAATTAATTTTTTTAAGACGTTTACTTGGTTCTTTGTGAATTTCACATTACACACTCAATACCACTCAGCTCCCCATTCCTCGTACTGGCCCTCCACCCTGGCAAACCCCTGTTGGAGTAAGTATTTAGTATCAATAGGTTTGCCCTCTGCCTTAGACCATTCAGTTCCATGATACAAGACATAAAACTTGTGTAATTATAGTGAGCCTTAGACAGCCCTGGATCTGGGAAGATATCTACCCTCTGTGCTGTTATGCCTACTTCCCTGCCAATAACCCCAAGATATGACTTGTTATGTTCCACCTGGGTCACTCTTACTCCAGCTGGCCAGCCCTCATGGCCAGTTATTATGATCCTTTATCCCATTGTATCTTCCTCTATCTCTTCTCCTCGTGGTCTCTCCTCAGACCCTAAGTCCAGGAACTGAGCTCCACCCAACTCGCTTCTGCCCAGCTATAGGCTGTAGGCATCTTTATCCAACCAATAGTTTTAAATTAAGGAGAAAGGTTAGATAACATCACTTGATGTGTGTGAGGATTCCCTTGTCCCTGAGACAACCAGATCTTGGGGGCCAGTATCTAGCATTACGATACATAGCAAAAGACCAAACCTCAGCAGCCTCCCATCGAAAGAAAAGAATATCTTGTTGTGGAAGCTGGACTCTGTCACAGCGTGTCCCACAGTATACCATGTGGCCACACTTGGCTTGCAAATGTACGTTGTAATGAATCATTGGTCTGGTTTGAGGCGTCTGGCTTCTGCTACACTATTGTCTTAGTCAGGGTTTGTATTCCTGCACAAAACATCATGACCAAGAAGCAAATTGGGGAGGAAAGAGTTTATCAGTTTACACTTCCACATTGCGGTTCATCACCAAAGAAAGTCAGGACTGGAACTCACACAGGTCAGGAAGCAGGAGCTGATGCAGAGGCCATGGAGGGATGTTACTGGCTTGCTTCCCCTGGTTTGCTCAACTTGCTTTCTTGTAGAACCCAGGACTACCAGCCCAGGGATGGTACCACCCACAATGGGCCCTCCCCTCTTGATCACTAATTGAGAAAATGCCTTACAGCTGGATCTCAAAGAGGCATTTTCTCAAGGGAGGCTCTTTTCTCTGTGATAACGCCAGCTTGTGTCAAGTTGACATATAAAACCAACCAGTACAACTATCAATCCTGGAACTTCACTGGGACTCCTTTTGGATATCCTGCTGTTGTTCTGTGTTATGGAGATTCTGTAGTTTTGAATCTCTAGGACCACCCTGTTCAGGCACTCCAACAGTTCATTGATGGTGTAGATGTTGGGGTGGGCCAACTCAAAGCCCTGGATCTGGACCTGAGAGGTAGCTGAGCTGGTTAGCCTTTCAGACCTACCCCAGCTAGCTCATACAATGCAAGAGGCAGAGCCAGCTCTCTTAGTCTCATGCCCTTGATTGGCTCATCTATGCCCACACCATCAGCACTACTTCTACTGCGCTGCCCAGGCAAGATGCAGGGCTTGCTCTCTCATGTGTGCATCAGGTAAGGAGCTGGGCCAGCTCTCCTGCTCTCATGCCCTTGGGCCTGGTTCACCCTGACCCCTCAAGCAGGCTTTACTTCCAGTATGTCTCTCTCTCTCTCTCTCTCTCTCTCTCTCTCTCTCTCTCTCTCTCTCTCTCTCTTTCTCTCTTTCTCTCTCTCCTCCTCCCTTTATTTATTTATTATTCTGATATATATGAGTACACTGTAGCTGTCTTCAGACACACCAGAAGAAGGCATCAGATACCATTACAGATGGTTGTGAGCTACCATGTGGTTGCTGGCAACTGAACTCAGGACCTCTGGAAGAACAGTCAGTGCTCTTAACCACTGAGCCATCTCTCCAGCCCCAAACCTCTCATCTTAAGTTATCTTATGTATTTGTTAAAGTACCAGAAAGCTAACACAAGGGTAATGTGAGCATGATGTGGATGAGAAGTAGACGGGCCTGGGTGGGCACTCAGAACAGTAAGGTGAACAGAAGCAGAAGGAAGGCGGGTAGGGCTTAGGACTCCCTCCTATTTACTGTCTCTGCAGTATAAGCAGCTCATTCTTGTGCATTTGAGAGTGGCACCTAGCAGAGGGGTTCTTGAGGACACTGGATCAGCAGTGTCTGAACTGTACTTGGAGGTGTGGATAATTACGGAGGCCCACCTGTGACCCATCCCAGACTCTGCCACCTGGATAGGTTGCCACCTCCATTTGAGTCTTTCCCTCTCTAGGTGGAGGTAAATGGACTTGGTTCTGATGACGGACATGATATGGAAAGCCATGGAAGACTGATTTCCTCTCCTTCCTCCATTAGTGGGTGACTGGCCTCCTCAATATACTCCTGGGTTGGCCATCAGAAGTTGGGCATCACTGGAAGGGGCCAGGAGTCCGAGGTAGGAGGAAAGGGAGGCATCTTCTCCTGCTGTCTCAGCTTGGACTTGCTAGTCCAGCAGTGTGTTTCTGCTGTGCTTTGCCCCTCCCTATCTCTGAACACTTCAAGCTCAGAGCCTCACAGGGACCCCCACTTTCCACATAGGAGACCCTCCTTCACTTCCCATCCTCCAACAGGGAAACTCCATCCTGAAAGCCTGCTGGCCAGTCACCAAGGGATTTCAATGTCCTACTTTGGTTTCACGTTTGAGGTTTCTATAGCTCAACCGAGTCAAGACAAGATATTCTCAGAGTAGCTGAGAAGTCAAAGAGGGAAAGCAATGCCAACATAACTTGGCTGCCACCTTATTGCACTAAATTTGTTTTAAACTGAGGAATAAACCATTTACAAGGTCCTTCAATCATGACATACCATTTATTTTTCTATGAAAGGCAAACACTTGGAACAATTTTTTTCAACCAAGTATAAAAGAACAATATCAATGCCAGAATACAATGCTGTATTTTTCTTTATAAAAACAAAAGATACAGGCCTATTTATAGTATTAAAATGGATATTTAAAAAACTCTTTTCAGGAACATTAGTGACAATGTGCAAAGCCTTTCTTTGGGGACTCGGTTAGTTCTATGAGGTGAAGGAGGTCGTCACGTGTTTGGCTCTCAGCCTGGCTGACACCACCAAGGCTGTCTCACCAACCTTCCTATTTAGACTTTGTTTTCACTGGTAACTGGGATTTACTGAAAGCCTCCTGCCTTCTGGGTCTTTGACAAGAAGTGTTCATTTAATTCTGTGATAGATTGGCCAACCTGGTCTACAGAGGTGGATGGTGAGAGAGAGAGGCTCAGGTCTTAGAACCATGTGTGTCTCAGCAGTTTACACATGACTCTAGGTGGCAGCCCTCCCGTCGTGGGCTGCTTGCTCCAGGAGCCATGAATTCACCTGTCTCTGTGCTGAAAGGCACATGCCTTGTTGAAGAGTGGGGAGCCCAAGCAGGCACATGAAAGGGGGAGTGGAGAGGGGAGTATCGGGGCCAGCCACTGGGACACCCAAAGTTCCCCTGCTGTGGTCTCTAGAGGTAAGGGACAATCTGTATATCTTTCTAGAGGGGCCAACAATGTCATTTTTAAGCACTGGGCTTTGTGACTGAAAGATACCTCTAGATCTCCTGAGAGCCTTCTGCCTTCTGCGTCTTTAACAAGACTGAGTTCATTCAATTCTTTGACAGATCTGCCAGCTGGTCAACAGAGGTGG
The DNA here is from genome assembly GCF_008632895.1 of Mastomys coucha. Taxonomy (NCBI): domain Eukaryota; kingdom Metazoa; phylum Chordata; class Mammalia; order Rodentia; family Muridae; genus Mastomys; species Mastomys coucha. The sequence goes on from NW_022196894.1 coordinate 88,062,971, forward strand.
ATGGTGACAGAGATGCTCAGGTCCTGGGGCCATGTGTGTCTCAGCAGTTTAGCCAATAGCCTCACCAATAGCCTGCTTCTATCAATTCAAGGGGTTCTGGGATTCTGAGCACCCAGGGACAACTAATTCCAAAGGAATACATTTCAGGCTTCCAAGATCTCCTCAGGCCTTATGGATTGGTCACCTCTCCCTGTGGCACTATGGATGCCATCATTTCTCCCTACCCTTCCTCTCTGCCTTATGTAGCTCAGGATAGCCTCACACTCCCCATGTAGCCAAGGACAACTCCTCATTCTCCTGCCTCAACCTCCCGAATGCTGCAATTACATTCATGTACCATCACATTCTATTTCAGTGGTTCAGGGGCTCAGTCCCAGGGCCTCAGGCATACTGAGCAAGCATTCTACCAACTGAGCTTCAGCCCCAGCCCTGGAAGCTACTATTTCCTAGGAGAATTCCCAGAGAATGGGGATGGCCCGTTCAAGGATATCTACTCATCATTGCAATATCATAAAGATTTAATGACAGACTGTTCCAGAAACGACCCATGAGCCTATATTGTTGGAGGTGAAACAGTTTCCTGCTTTGCCCATGTGTTCAACAAAAATCTGGCTTCTTTTTGTTTTATGTGCTTTCTGTAAACTGAAGAGGCTTAGCACTTCCTCTCACACATTACTTGGCTATTTGTACTTATTTTAAGAATGTCGGGTCCTCATTCTCTACTACCTGTTTTACGCTAGGCTATTTGTCTTTCAACTGCTTTTCAAGTTTCTTAGTACTTTATGGAGAATCCTCTTGTTTAGGAGACTTATCACAGCTAGTTCCCCATGAAATCTACCCTTCGTGCATGCTTTTATTTGCATTTTAAAAAATTTATGCATAAAACTTATCTTTATCATTCTATATTTCCACATGTCACTTTATTGATTTTTTTTCCTTTGGGGTTATACTTAGAAAATTTTTTCTTCTATGAGTTAATATAAAATTTTACCCTCCTTTCCTTCCAATGCTTTTATGTTTCTGAATATATCTAAACCATATGCCATGGCTGTGATGGGAGGAAACCCAACTTTATCTTTTCCAAATGTTTAGAAGCTTATCCACAAACCCTGGATGGAGATAATTCTTCCCCTGTGTCTACGCCACTGTGGGTGTATCTGACCGCTGAGACACAGCTAGAGCGGGCACTGTGCATCCTGTTATGTGCCTTCTTTCTGAGATGGCCTTCTGTCTGGAGTTTGATCCTTTGTAAATGTATTTAACACATGGAGAAACACAGATGTGTCTCTTAAAAAAACAAACAAAAAACCCAAAAATATCAACAATAGAACCAAAACCAAACCAAACCAAACAAACAACAACAAAAACAATTGACCAGTAGCATCCATTCTATGGAATCCACTTTAATCATTGCCATGATCTAAAAATAACTTTATTGGCATAGAGGCCAAGAATGGAATGGACACACATGCTTACCTTTAGTTTGGGATAAATAAGCATATTTATGGTCTTCAACTCCCTCAGATCTGTTCTTCCTGATTTGTAAGGTGAGTTTGAAAACACTCATTCAGTAGAGCGTGCAGGATCTGCCCTCAGATCCACAGACCCTTTCCCTCCTGTACCTTAGTATTTTCTGTTTCTGTTGTCATTGTGACAACAATCTTTCTTTCCCTTCTTTGCATCCTTAACCACATACGAGTGTTGCCAATCCATCTGTATCCCTCCTCCATGAAAGCAGGGGTGCCTGGCCTGTTAGGATCGCTGTGGAGCGAGGATTTTTCTAGAAGGTTCTTCATAGTCTCAAGTTGGTTGGAAGCTTCTGGGAACTCAGACAACTCTCCTTCAGGGAATTAGAATAACTCTCCTTTCAAACCTCTCAATACCTTTAGAAATGATTGTACTGGCTGGGTTTGTGTGTCGACTTGGCACAAGCTGGAGTTATCACAGAGAAAGGAGCCTCCCTTGAGGAAATGCCTCCATGAGATCCAGCTGTAAGGCATTTTCTCAATTAGTGATCAAGGGTGGGAGGGCCTATTGTGGGTGATGTGATCCCTGGGCTGGTAGTCCTGGGTTCTATAAGAGAGCAAGCTGAGCAAGCCAGGGGAAGCAAGCCAGTAAGCAGCACCCCTCCATGGCCTCTGCATCAGCTCCTGCTTCCTGCCCTGTGTGAGTTCCTGTCCTGACTTCCTTTGGTGATGAACAGCAGTGTGGAAGTGTAAGATGAATAAACCCTTTCCTCCCCAATTTGCTTCTTGGTCATGCTGTTTTGTGCAGGAATACAAACCCTGACTAAGACAGTGATCAAACCAAGGCCATCCACCTTGGATATCCTTAGTGATGTTAGGATACATCCCATCCATCATTCCTATCGGCTCTTCCTTAGAGGAAAACATGGCTATCCCTGCCCCAGGCTCCGGCATTCACACTGAAAGTTCTCACTGTGGAAGAAAAACTGAGGCTAAGGCTTTCTGTGTTAGAGTCAGGAAAGTGAAAAAGAATTGCATTCTTACCTCCTACAGGGTCAATTGTAGCATGTTCCCATGAGCATGGGAAAATCACTGACACCTCTCTTTGGCCTTCGACATTTCTGAGGTAGGACTATCCTAGTTACCCGACCAAGAACGAGTTTGTGGATTAAGGTTTCTGCCTAGACAATGAATTTCCCCTGAATACAACTACTATAAAACAACAAACGAATAACAACCAAACAAAACCTTGTCTACACCTCTCCTGCATTGCTTTCTGAGACACTAAGTTAGGGTTCCCCTGACACCGCGCTTCTAAACTGCAATTCTTGGATTTCTAGATAAATGCTATTTGTTTGGATCTTTGTGCCAATCTGCTTCTGCATAAAAGATGTCAGCCAACATGCAGATATAAAATTAATATCTTCTGGATTGTGTATTAGCTTTCTATTGCTATGACAAAACTATCGGAGATAGTACACTTCAGAGAGGAACTCCTTGCTCTGGCTACGGGGTTGGAGGTGTCACCAGGGGTCTGTTGCTCTGCAGATTTGGGACCATGAAAGGGCATCATGGAGGGACAAGAACCTTCTCATTTTCACAACACATGGAAAGTGAAAGAGAGAGGGGCAAAGGGTGAGGATCCCCAAATTCCATTCAAAAATACCCTACTGAACCCCACTTTCTCCCAGTATGTCTCACCTCTTTTTTTTTTTGTCTTCAACTATTAAGCTTGTTGCAATTTATTAGAGCAGCAACACGAAACTAATACAACATCCAATAAAATTTACAAGAGAATTTTCAGGTGAAATTATATCAATTCTGCATTTTTTTTTAATCCCTCTGAGAGGCCCTGGCCTTTTGGAGCATCTCAGAAAATGGAACTGATACCTAAGTTGAAATAATGCACCTTCTTTTATCCTTCCAGGATAAACAATCATTTCTTTAACCCAGTGGTTTTCATCCTTCCTAATACTGCGACCCTTTAGTACAGTCCCTTGTGTGACCCCTTGACCATAACATAATTTTTATTGTTACTTTATAACTGTAATTATGCTACTATTATGAACTGCAAAGTAAATGTTTTTGGAGATAGAGATTTGCCAAAGGGGTTTCGACCAACAGGCTGAGAGCTATTATCTCATATTTTAGCCAAATGTTGACACATAATTGTATGAATTCTTTAAAGATGATTTGGGGGCAAGAGACTTCCTTAACTTTCTACATATAGTTGAATTCAGCTTGCTTCTCTTGTGGGCTTTTGTCCAGTCATAACTGGGACATTGAGTAGGCTCTGAGAGACACCTGGAGAGTGTGAAAGGTCCTGGCCAGTCTACCATGGTGGTCTGCTTTGTGGTAATGTCATGGCTAAACCTACAAGTCTATTTAAAGGCAGGTGGCCCTGCCAGCAACTCCATTTCTTTATGATGTGTTTAGCTACCAAAGCCTTTGCTGAGGCTCTCTACATATAGGACCTAGTAGTACTTTTCTTAGTGCTAATAGACCCACTCCTCTCCATGAATTACAGGCATACTGCTATCGTGGTCACGCACTTGTCTCGCATCTTCATTCCATCTTACCTTTCCATCCAGCTTCTCTGTTGCAGAGACTTCCATGCTCAGAGCAGTTGGATAACCCCATCTACCTCTCCTTGGATGGTCACTTGATTCTCTCAGCGTATTTAGACTAGGGGTGGAAAACTGACCTAAGGATCATATTCATTGTCACGGCCTCTTGTTTTTCTTTGGTATTCATGGTGTATCTTGTACAGAGTTTAAAATTGTAATAAATTGCTACATTTTCTTTTTTTGATTTCAATTTATCTGAATTTGTTAACATTTAAAAACATATTTTAAGTAAATAGAATTAAATCACATTCTTGTTTCCCTTTTGTACCCCAACTCCTCCCAGAGACCCCCCTTCAATACCTACAATATCTTTTTGTCATATTCCTTAAAATGTATAAAATATAACAATAAAAATAAGTATTATAAAAGTTGTTTGATATAAAACAACAATCAATTTAACAATCTTATGTAGATGCTCATCTACAGCAATAGTGAAAATACATTTTTCTCAATATAAATTTTAAATAACTCCAAACATATTAACTGTAAATTTCAAAATAATACATCACTACTAGTATTTTCTTAAATAAACATAAATATATAGTCTTTTTGTTTATTTGTTTTATATTTAGTAGAGTTTAAAATATTGGCTCTTACTGTGGTACAAGCCCAAAATAAGAACAATTTTTAGACATTGGGTTTCACTGTAATAAGGCTGTATTTCAATGACCCTCACATCACCAAAGGATTTTACCTCCATCCTAGCTAAGCTGAGAGTTGATAGTTCTGCTGCACCAAGAAATGAATTGTAGGCAAGATTTTTGGATACAGACTTCCTGCTATGGTCAAAGCTATTTTACTTGAATGAGTGACTTCATTCTCAACCCACAGAGAACAGGTTACGTTCATTTAAGAAATGGTGTAGGTATTAAGATGGTCTATCCATAAAGTCATTCACCAACTGTTTCAATGATCAATGGTTCCGCTTGGTGGGTGGCACAGACATTAGGTGAAGGTCAGAATTTGTTTCATTAGCTGTGATAAATTGGAAAAACATTCATCTCAGAGAAAGAGTAACTTATAAAGTCCTTTTCTTCAAACTTGATACAAGAGTTACAAACATCAAGCAAAGCATTCAGTCTCACTCTTTGTTGTTCTCTTACAAGCAAGTTCCCTAGTTAATCATCTATGTTTCTTTTGGGTATATAAATACCTTTGAAATATATAAGCTGTTCTGAAAACCATAGTATAGTGGAAAAACATGAAATAAACAATACCACTAATAGGATGAGATAGGAGAAGCAAGATTTCAAGACCCTTATGTTGTACACAGCCAGACACCGTCACGAACAAACAAGCTGTAAGTGTATATAGATTGTGCAATAATTCTCCAATTACCAAATTAGAGAGACCATTGGATGACAATCAACAAATTTCTAATTCCTCATGTTATTGGATTTCAATCAATTAGGATATGTTGGTAATGTTAATTATCATATTAAGATATTAAGAAAAAGTAATTGTCGCTTCCTGTTGTTTTTGTTGTAAAAGGTGGAATTAGGTTTGTGTGGATTTGTTGAAAGATTACTTTCTTCTTCTAGGGTGTAGTTTTGCTCCTTATGTTGATGTTTTCCATCTATTATCCTTTGTAGGGCTGGATTCATGGAAAGATGTTGTGTAAATTTTGTTTTTTCATGGAATATCTTGTTTTCTCCATCTATGGTAATTGAGAGTTTTGTTGGGTATAGTAACCTGGGCTG
>NW_022196894.1:88069554-88072315 GCF_008632895.1 Mastomys coucha
GAATTGGGTTCTGATGATGCCAAGTGACCTTGGTTTGTGTTGTTTATTTTCTTATGCTTGCCTCCCCCTTGCCATCTGGTTATCTCGAGTGCTACCTGCCCTAGCTAAATCTGACTGGAGCCTGTCCTTCCTGTGATCCTGGTTGTGTCAGAACTCCTCAGAGTCAGTCTCTGTGATCCTGTGATTCTGGGATCCTGTAATCCAGGGCTTGTTAGAGCACCTGGGAGTGGGGCTTCCTCTGTGTGTTGTGGGACTGGCTGCAGAGCTTGTGCCCAAGGTCTGCTCAGGACACCAGCCCAGAGAGACCAGAAGGAACTTGAGTCACTGGGCTGGTAGAGTTTCTGTGTGCCTGGTCCCGCTGGTTCCAGTTACTCCCAGTGTTGGGACAGGTGTTGTCCTGCTCACCTCTGATCCTGGGCGTGTCAGAGTTCCTCCTCACCTCTGATCCTGGGCGTGTCAGAGTGCCTCCTCACCTCTGATCCTGGGCGTGTCAGAGTGCCTGGGAGTGGAGCTTCCTCTCCTGTCTCACCTCTTAAAGATTTTACTACCTCCCAATAACACTATGGGCTGGGGACTGGACATTTGACATACCAGCTTTTGGGAGCACTGATTGTCCAAACTATAGCATATCGCTTGCAAATCGGACTCTCCAGATATGCTTAGCCCAGGCTGAATATCAAAGTTATCTGGGGATTAGATAATTGTTAGCTACAAGTAATTCTTAAGTCTTGTCCTCGAGATGCTGCTCTTAGTTGTTTGGGATTGGATGTCAGAATATTTTAGGCCTCTGCATCCTTCACTTCTTCAAGTGCTCAGCTTAAATAATATTTAAGGTCCTCATCAATTCTTACAAATGGACAACAGTAACACACTAGGAATGATTTAAACTGATTAATTCAAATGACCTCTGGTCAGCCAGGTTTGATGGCTTTGTGCCTATATCATGTCCACATTGTTCAGTTGATGTGGCTTTGTGATGCTACTCTTGGGCACTAACAGGGACAAGTCCAGGTGTAAGGGACCATCCTAAAGAAAAATAAAGCAAAACCATGAACAGAAGATTAATAACATTTCAAATTAGGGTGAAAAACTATATAATAATTCAAGTCCTTTACAATCTGGCCCAAACCAAAACACTACAAAATTTAGAAATATTAGCATGTCTTTTCTTTTCTTTCTTTTTTTTTTTTTGAAGTACAGTTACATTTATTTTCTTTTTACATTTATTTTTTATTTTGATTTTTTATTAGGCTGGGTAGTGGTGGCACACACCTTTAATCCCAGCACTTGGGAGGCAGAGGCAGGCAGATTCCTGAGTTTGAGGCCAGCCTAGTCTACAGACTGAGTACCAGGACATCCAGGGGTATACAGAGAAACGCTGTCTCGAAACACCTCCCCCCCAAAAAGATTTTTTTATTAGATATTTTCTTTATTTACATTTCAGATGTTATCCCATTTCCTGATTTCCCCTCCAAAAAATAAAAACCCTATTCCCTCCCCCCTCCAGCTGCTCACCAACCCACCCTCTGCTGCTTCCTGGCCCTGGCATTCCCCTACACTGGGGCATAGAGCCTTCACGGGACCAAAGATCTCTCCTCCCATTGATGACCAAACTAGCCCATCCTCTGCTACATATGCAGCTGGAGTTATGAGTCCCACCATGTATATTCTTTGGTTGGTGTTTTAGTCCTTAGGAGCTCTGGGGTTACTGGTTAGTTCATCTTGCTGTTCCTCCTATGGGGCTGGAAACCCTTCAGCTCCTTCGGTCCTTTCTCTAGCTCCTCCATGGGGACCCTGTGCTCAGTCCAATGGATGGCAGGGAACGTCTACTTCTGTATTAGTGGGGTACTGTCAGAGCCTCTTAGAAGACAGCTATAACAGGCTCCTGTCAGCCAGCACTTGCTGGCATACACAATAGTATCTGGGTTTGGCGATTATGTATGGGAAGGATCCCCAGGTGGGGCAGTCTCTAGATTGTCCTTCTTTCAGTCTCTACACCACACTTTGTCTCTGCAACTCTTTTCATGGGTATATTGTTCCCCCTTCTAAGAAGGATCAAAGTATCCACACTTTGGTCTTTCATCTTCTTGAGTTTCTTATGGTTTGTGGATTGTATCTTGGGTATTCTGAGCTTCCGGGCTAATATCCAATTATCAGAGAGTGCATATTATATGTGTTCTTTTGTGATTGAGTTACCTCACTCAGGATGATATTCTCCAGATCCATCCATTTCCCTAAGAATTTCATAAATTCATTGTTTTTTTTTTTTTTTTTTTTTTTTTTTTGGTTTTTTAAGACAGGGTTTCTCTGTGTAGCCCTGGCTGTCCTGGAACTCACTCTGTAGTCCAGGCTGGCCTCGAACTCAGAAATCCACCTGCCTCTGCCTCCCAAGTGCTGGGATTAAAGGCGTGCGCCACCACCGCCCGGCTAAATTCATTGTTTTTAATAGCTGAGTAGTACTCCATTGTGTAAATGTATCACATTTTCTGTATCCATTCCTCTGTTGAGAGACATCTGGGTTCTTTCCTGCTTTTGGCTATTATAAATAAGGCTGCTATGAACATAGTGGAGCATATGTCCTTAGAAAAGCAAAAACTATTTTCAACAATAAAAGAACTTCTGGTGGAATCACCATCCCTGACCTCAAGATGTACTACAGAACAATTGTGATAAAAACTGCATGGTATTCGTATAGTGACAGGCAGGTAGATCAGTGGAATAGAACTGAAGACCCAGAAATGAACCCACACACCTATGGTCA
>NW_022196894.1:88072416-88072851 GCF_008632895.1 Mastomys coucha
GCATTTTCAACAAATGGTGCTGGCTCAACTGGCGGTTAGCATGTAGAAAAATGCAAATTGATCCATTCTTATCTCCTTATACAAAGCTCAAGTCCAAGTGGATCGAGGTTCTCCACATAAAACCAGATACACTGAAACTAATAGAAAAGAAAGTGGGGAAGAGCCTTGAGCACATGGGCACAGGGGAAAATTTCCTGAACAAAATACCAGTAGCTTATACTCTAAGATCAAGAGTTGACATGGGATCTCATAAAATTGCAAGGCTTCTGTAAGGCAAAGGACACTGTCAATAGGCCAGAATGGTAACCTGCCACAGACCGGGATTTCTTACAGGATCCCTTGTTCCGTGGGACGAGGGGTTCTGGCTACCTGCCAAGCTAGTTCCTAGGAGTGATTCAACTGCAAATCTAATATAGCCTGCCTATGTTGACTAAG
>NW_022196894.1:88073076-88089192 GCF_008632895.1 Mastomys coucha
CCCAATCTATAGATGAGTTATAAGGTAATGGTGTGACACAAATATACTGAAATGAGGTATGACACTTGGTAGCTCACCTGACTTTTAAACAACATAGCATATAGATAAGAGACACAGAAAAATTCATATTAGCAGCAATAAGTCTAAACAAATTTGACTGAACAGTGGCAGCATTAGCGGTTCTTGTTGTTGTAGTCTGTGGTGGATGCAGCTTCTCCATTTCTGTTAGCTATCAGCTTCTATTTTCTCTGTTCTTCTCCCTCCTCTTCTCAGCAAGTCTTTGTGAGCAGGAGAGGCAGGGCCAGTTGGACCAGTCTTTCTGGTATCTATATTGGAGATTCTTCATTCTATGGAAAGAACATAAAACACCCTCTTCTTGAGGTGATAAAATCTTCTGGGCCTTTTTTAGGCCCAGTGAAAAGGTTATTCTATTTCACCTAGGCATAATTATGCCTGGTTGTAGGATGCCATGGATTTTTCAGGGAGCTCTTTGGCATCTAAATTTTAAAATTTCTTTAAAATGAAAACGCATGATTTAAATGATGTGCACAGGGATACAATTTTCCCTTTTTCTGTATAAAAGCCAAATGTTTTAGAGTGCAATGTGCACATTTAACAATTATTAGTTAAGAAATCCCAGTAATATGGGCAACATTAGTTTGTTGATGAAACATCTCAAATGACTGACTGTAATAGTCAGTTTCATAATATGTCCCAATCTATTTAGGAACACCAAACATAGAAAATTAATGTAGGCAATGACTATATTTTTTGTTGCCTTTCCTCTAGTTTCTGTAAAAAGCGGTTTGTCTTACCAGTTAATTCTTATTGGAAACTTAAGTCTGGTGGTGAGCTTAAGATGAGTCTAAAGTAACTAAAAATAAGCAACTCATCTTTTCTTTAATGATACAACTCTCTTGATGTAGCTGAGTCTTTAATAATTAACTTACACTGAGAAATTCTAAGTCTTAGCTTTTAACACTAAAGTAGAAACAAATAAAATTTTGAACACTACCAGGATGTAAGTTTTATGACCTCATTGATTCTACATGCATTTCTCCAGTGTCTTCCTTTACCACAACGTGGGCAAATACCTGGAAGAAAGTTCCTTCTAATTTCTGAGCGATTTTTGTAATCTTTCCTCAGGTGTCCCGGCTCCCCGCAGCCGAAACATGTAACTACACTTTCTTGGGAGCGTTTTCCATCTCCATAGGTGTTCCTAACATAGGCGCTAAACTTCTGTCCCTTCATCGCTGCGGCATAGGCAATTCTTTGTACCATAGCTGGTGAGACATCAATACAGGCCCTGATATAGTCTTGCAGGGAACCTGTCTTACGGATTGGTCTGATCAGGTCTTGGCACAAGATATTTGTGTTTTCCCAAGCCAATTGTTTTATTAAAATGTCCGTCCCTTCCAAAGGAGAAAGCATTCTAGAGACTGCTTCTTCTAGGCTTCCCTCCTCCAGAAACCAAGGACTGATTTTTAGTACAAAATCATAAAATTCTTGTAAGGATTTATCTGAGACCTTTAGGCCTCGCTCGGCCCAATAACATGTGTTTGAAAACCGACTGAAACAACCGTTTCCCTTTTGATTCCGATTGCCCCATAATAGTTAGATTACTCACCTATAACTGATCTACTTATCAGCGGGTCTGCAGCCCCCAGTGAGAGCCAATCCTAGCCTAATATTAATTGAGAGAAGAAAAAGGAATAAGAGATAGCTTACCTGACCGAAGCCACACATTAAGGCGCCAACTGCCATGGACCGGGATTTCTTACGGGGTCCCTTGTTCAGCGGGATGAGGGGTTCTGGCCAGGTGTGCACGGGATTCTGCTTTGACAAACAGACTAGACACGAGTGGTGTAAGGTCTGAGTGTATTTTTCAAATATGGAGTCAGGTTTATATAGTCCATACAGAAGGGTTTGAAAAAGTCAGATGGTACAATGGTCAAGATACATCAAAACAAGATGCAGGTACATCGCCCTTCGTTAGGAACACAATAAGTCAGCAGCAAAGTAAATACATGTTAATTAGCAGGAACTAAACAGGGATTACAATCTGAAAGAAAGCTAGCTCTGACTAAGGTGACCTGGCTTCTAAAAGCCAGGTGGAGATAGTTCCTCTTCAGTTTGTTGTTATGGTTACAGACTGGGTGGGCCTAAGTAAGTTCCTCAACTATGTTGTTTTTCTGGGCTAGCGGAGGTTAGCCCCAGGGAACACTTGTTAAGCTAGTTCCTAGGAGTGATTCAGCTGCAAATCTAATATACCCTACCTTTTGTTGACTAAGAATGAGAATTTCACCTGATCTTGTCATGGGATAGTTCTCTCATTCTGTAAGCTTTAATGCCCTACCCACAATGCTGGAGGCTATTAGTTAGAATGGCTTAACATTCCAAGCCAGGGTTTGACTAGGACGTTGGAACATTGGTGAAGGTCAGAAAGCAATGTCCGAATTTTCTCTTGCTAGCTGTGAAGAAATGATATCTTGGTGAGTTCCTAGCACACAAGTGCAAGGACATATCTGGGCTACCTCTGAGTTTGGGGTGCCAGGCGACAATGCAGAAGCAGGAGACTGACTTTCCTTGAAGTTTATGCCTCAAATACCGCTGTCACGCAAAGTGTGCGTGGCAGTAACCAACAGATTGGGAAAAGATCTTTACCAATCTTATATCTGATAGAGGGCTAATATCCAATATATACAAATAATTCAAAAAGTTAGACTCCAGAGATCCAAATAACCCTATTAAAAATGGAGTACAGAGCTAAACAATGAATTCTCAACTGAGGAATACTGAATGGCTGAGAAGCAAGCACCTTAAGAAATGTTCAGTCCTTAGTCATTAGGGAAATGCAAATCAAAACAACCCTGAGATTCCACCTCACACCAGTCAGAATGGCTAAGATCAAAATCTCAGGTGACAGCAGATACTGGAGAGGTTGTGGAGAAAGAAGGACACTCCTTCATTGCTGGTGGGATTGCAAGCTGGTACAACCACTCTGGAAATCAATTTGGTGGTTCCTGAGAAAATTGGACATAGTACTACAGGAGGACCCAGCAATACCACTCCTGGGCATATACCCAAAAGAAGCTCCAACATGTAATATTATCAGTGCTTTGCCTGACTCATTTTGAGCTTTTGTTTGTTTTTTGTTTGTTTGTTTGTTTGTTTAGCTGCTGTCAGTCAACTTGAACTGCTATTATAAAAGACCATGAACAGGGTTGCTTAAACAACAAACATTTATAACTCATGGTTCTGCAAGATGGAACCTGAGATCAGCATATTTGAAGGGTGCCTTGGTTAGCTTTAATTATCAACTTGACATGGCCTAGAGTCACCTAAGAGGAAAGCCTCAATTAAGGAATTGCTTATGTAAGATTGGCCTGAGGGGATGTAGGGAGCTGTCTGTATTGATAATTGATGTAAGAGGGCCCAGCCCACTGTGGGAGCACAGTCTTCAGTGGGTGGAGATGGTCGGAAGAAAAAGCTGGATAAACAGAAGACTGCATGGGTGAGCCAGCAGTGCCTGTCTGTGTTTCCTGCCTCGGGGTTCCTTCTTTGAGTTCCTGCCGTGACTTGCAGGGGTGATAGGCACCATGAAATAAGTCCTTCTCCTTAGTTGCTTTGGGTCAAGGCAGGCTGAAAGTAGAAGAGACTTTTGGCTGGGAAGTGCTACTTTCTGGCTATGTCTTCACAAAGCAGAGTGTGCGACTAGGTCTTCTTCAAAGTAAACTGATCACACTGTGGAGAACCTGAAATTAAAATGTTAATCATCTCCCATAGTGTGTGCACATCTCCAGTGTATTAAAGTGATAATCGTTTCACATAGTTTGTGTGCTTTCCCAGTGTCCCTGACCCAAGGTGCTTCAGCTTGTAGCACCTGAACCACAGTGTTCTACTGGCCTACTGTTGCACAAGGAAAGTCCCTTTCTCCTCTTCACTCCTAAGTGTCACCATCTTCCAACCCAAAGCCTGTGGAGGAAGTTGATAACTGAACCTAGATCATATGTCTCTGTCCCCTTGGAGGGTGGGGGTTGATGGAACGTTTCTCTTCATTTGAGCTCATAGGATAGGGATCTGTTCCTCACTGTGGTATGGGGGAGTCCCTCAAACCAAAGAGGAAAGAGAGGAAGGAGAGAGGGATGGAGAGAGAGGGGGAAGGAGAGAGGGTAAAGGATGGAGGGGGAGAGATAAGGAAGAGAGATCAGATTTCCCAATGTGTGTGTTGTCTTATCAGTTTCAGTTTTAAAATGTGTGCATGAATTATCAAATCAAAACTGAAAACTTTAAGAGAACTACAATCGTATGACTGTCAAACACGTAGATAGAGTCCCTCCTTAATGAGCCTTCCCAGCAAGGATTACTAAATGTGGCATTAGGAAGTGCATCATATTTAAACCTGTTATTTGATGCTACCAAATCCATCAGTCTGTCTCATTTCCTCTTTTGTGTGCCCAAGTTAGCACCATCCCAAATGATGCATTTACACAATAGCACCCTGAATTGGCAGTGATTGCCTCCCTAACCAGGGAAGGAGTGGTGTGGATTTCCTATACAATATTGTATAATACAGCTGTGTTTCTGACTGGTTTCAGAATAGCTCTCATATGGGGAGGAACCCTTTCAGAAACAAACACCACACTGGGTCCTGAGGTCTAGAAAAACTAGAAACCTTTTCTGGAGATTCACTTATTGTCCTGAGTGGACTCCTTGGAGCCTTTTGAGACACCGGGAGACTGAGGAGCGTGACTCAGCACCAGAGGAGAGGTGTGAAAGGTTCTGTCAAGTATCTGCTGAGATGATCCTTCTCCATGGGGTCAGCCAAAGGTTTCCTTTTGAGAGGAAAAACCCCTAGTGGGGAAGACAAGAAACTTTCCAGGGGTGATAGAGTTTTTTGTTCATTTGTTTGCTTGTTTGAACAACTTGAATGGTTGGTCTGCAGCAAGCAGAATTGACTTCAACAATCCCCTTCGTGTCCCCTGTGCTTCTGATTCTCAGCACTGTCCCCAATCACTTTTCCTGGTCTCCCAGACTTCTCCAGGTTCTCAAATGTTCGCAAACTCATGGCATCCAAGAAGAGGAGACGAAGAGGCCACTAGATCCAATCACTTCCTTTTCATTGTGCAACTAGATGCTATCTTCACATGATCCATGCATGAAACTGTCCTGCAGTTTCACAAACCGGGTTCTGTCTCGAAGGGAGGGAAAAAGGGGAACCTGAAACACAGAGTTCGAGAACAAAAGGACACGAAGCCAAGCTAAGGGTTTCCAATCAAGGCTTGCTCCTTTACTTTTGGGTTTTAGCATTAATACATGAGAGCCAAACTGGATCTCTAGGTTACAATGACATTTGCATATCATAAACATTGAGAAGTCAGGGAAGAGTCAAGGGGGAGTCACAAGGGATTCACCAATGGCTCAGATGTCTGCAGATGTCCTCAGGCAATAGGCGTTGTCAAAGGCGTAGTTGTATCTTGGCTGAACTTCTAGGGGAACTTCTTTCAGAGATAAGCTGATAGTATGCAGAAGGTCTTTCAGTTTAATTCCCTAGGTGACCGCCTTGGGTGGAAGCTGCCAAAGGCTTGAGGCTGAACGGGGCATGGGAGACAACATCTCCTCCCTTTTCTTTAAAAAAAACCGCAGGACTAAGGTATAAATGGCACAGTTTTGCACAGGGATTTTATGGTGCTTAGACTGAAATAACCTGAGTATTTGTTATCTCTGGCAGATATCGTAACCCGTCCTTGAGGTCACATGCAACTGAAAGACCCCTGTGGGGAGACCCCCACTCAAATCTCGGGAGGACATGCACCCAAGGAATCACAAGAGACGGTCTTGATGTAAATACATCAGACAGTTTAATTTCGGAGCTCTGTATCTCACGCAGGAGATAGAGGAATCAACGATGAGGCTCAGGGGTTAGGGGTTTATATAGGAAAAAGGTCTGAGGGAACAAAGGAATCATCACAGTTATACATGATTGGCTAGTTCAAATTTCAACTATAGTACGTGTAGATCAGAGCGGGAATTCCTAAGGATGGTGCTAATCTGAGGCAACAGAGCATCTAGCTGACCTTAAACCATATCTAAGAGGACTAAATGACCCATTACTCAGTTGGGTCGTGGCAGGGCCCACCCGGACATATCTTTGCATGCTTTCTCCTCCACATCTTCCGGGCCTGCTGGTTCCCAGAATGTCCCAATGGCTTGCCTGCCCCTGCCCAGGCCCATCTAGACATGCTCAACCTTGGTCCACTGTGTTTTCCTCAAACCTGCAATTTTCTCATTAGCCAGCACAAGTCTTAAATTTAACTCTTTCACAACTAAGTTTGATACTACAAACCGGGCTCTTTTCGTGTTTTTTCAAAAACACAGCCACTCAGCAGCATGTGCCTCTGTCTTAGGTGGATATCTGCCAAAGCCCTAGCTCGTGGACCACAGGTTTCCAAAGTGCACCTTCTTCCCATGCACCCAATGCCAAGACATGCCTTTAATCGCCTGCAAAGTCCATAGGTTGCCATAGGTTTCAGTTTCTCTGAAAACAGCCTTTTCTGAAGTTCTGGAAGAGCCGCCATTGTGCTGGGGATGGGCATAGCCTCCTGACTCAGTTGCAAATTACCAGCTCTGACTCAGGGAACCTAGAAAACAGGGCTCAATTCAAATGTAAATTAGTAGGGTTAGGCTGGTAACTTCAGGATGCACCAGCTTTTGGAATGCAAATACTTCAGAGGTAGCGAAGACTTTGAATAAGTCAGGCTAGCAACTTGGGATTTGCATTAGCCAAACCTTTTTGCTCCGGGTGTGAGCCCATGTAGTGACTGTTTGTTTAGCTTCAGGAATAAGCAGTTTTTGGGTAAAATGGAAAGAAGCACATTCAAAGCTGGCAGAAAATGCTGTCAGCTAAAAATAAAAGAAAATGAAAGAAAAAGGAAAAAGACTTTTCAACAGTGTTTAAGCACACTTGCAAAGAAGGTTGTGGCTCTGAGTCCACTTGATGGATTAGTCTTTCAGGAAGCCACCGTACTCCATCATCTTTGTGAGAAAAAATACATACGGACCTTCTGACCCAGACCAAGACAGGGTCTGGCCCATGCCAGGCATTGATGAGCGGGTCCTTCCAGCATACCATGGGATATGAACTTGAAGTGTTAGGATGCTAATGTCAGTCCACCATGGACTGACCTTTGATGTCTGTCTGCATAACATTTAAAATAAAGAGTACAAAGGCAAGATGTGCCTTTGGAGACCTCGGAGGGAACAGATTCCCCCCTTTAGTTTTCAAAATCCAGTTTTAAAGTATGTGATGTGCTTGCTCAACAATACCCTGTCCCATAGGGTTATATGGGATCCCAGTTTTATGAATAATGCCAAAATCCTTGCAAAAAGAAATAAAGTTTTTGCCAGTGTAAGCTGATCTATTGTCTGTCTTAATTGTTTTGGGCATACCCATAACACTGAATGCTTGTAAACAATGATCAATAACATTTCTGGAGGCTTCTCCTGTTTGTAGGGAAGCAAACATAAATCCTGAACAAGTATCAATACAGACATGTATATATTTAAGCTTTCCAAATTCTGCAAAATGAGTTACATCCATTTGCCAAATATGATTGGGTATAAGGCCTCTTGGATTTACCCCCAAATTCGGTACTAGAGTTAGAACAATGCACTTAGGGCATTGTTTAACAATCATTCTTGCTTGTTCGTTGGAAATTTTGTGTTTAATTCTCAGAGTTTGGCTAGACAGATGGAATTTATCGTGATCCTGTTTAGCTAATGCAGCTTGTCTCACTAGGTTTTTTGCCAGACACTACCTCATCAGGCTTGGAGCCCTTTACCTTCACCCTCGGCTCTTTGGCCTTGTCGGGTGTAAGTGTCAGCCTCCCTGGTTCCTTTGCTGCGCTCTGCCCATTCTTTCTCATTCCCAAATGGGTCAGAGTTGACTTCGAGGCATTCCAAGGAAATCCAGTGCCTTTTGAGTAAGTTTAGGGCTTCCCCTCTTGGCCTTTCAGTGTACTCTGCGCTTCTACCCATTCTTACTCATTACCTTTCGGGTCAGAGGTGACTTCGAGGCATCAATTTCAACTTTAAGGCCAGAGGTTCTCAGACTAGTAGCATATGAAAATTTGTATTGGCTGGTACAAAGCCCATAATTTAAAGTATAGCTATTATTTGTTATTAAGCAGCTACTAAAGGGCTGTTTTGAATTCTACCACCTGGTATATGGCCTGCAACTTAATCCACAGTCTTTAGATTATGCTAAGCAGTTGTTAAACTCTAGCTGGAGTCCATGTGCCGAGACTTCGGCCATCTTGGCTAATTCATGCCACGTGTGTACCTTTAACACCACATGTGTCCTGAGTTAACACCTTTAAACTAGATTCCAGTTACTGATGTAAAAACGTTTAACAGTACCCAATAATTTATAAGCCAATAATCATGCAGAGCATATTTATATCTTTAAGACTAGTTAGAAACCAAATGAAACGGCTACACAAATCTTATAAAATTTACCTCAATCAAAGAGTTTAGAACTTAAGCTTCTGATCCCCTTTTTCAAGCAGCTTACAGCTGAGCAACTTAGATCAGCCTTTGCTTTGTCTTTCAGTTTTGATCTATTTCCCATCCCATTTGTATAACTCAGAAATCTGCCTGTCTCTGCCTCCCAAGTGCTGGGAATAAAGATGTGCACCACCACTGTCAGGTCGAACTGGGGTCTCTGGGCTTCATCTGGAGGCAACGAGGCTGTGCTGTCCGGGAGCGGAGGACAAGAGCGTTTGCCCAGTCACGGACTGTGCTGCCCCGGCCCATCTAGCTTGGCAGCAACAGAATTCCCTGGATGAGGCCGCTGTGTGTGTACCCACCTTTACTCGGTGCCCGCCCTCCAGCAACTGCCTTTCCCTGCCCGGATCCCCATTCTTGGCACAGGCGGCACAGCCCTTGGGCCAGGATGGATTCACCCGGAAGAGGGAGACAAAGCCGAGGCCTTTCTCAGCTGCAGAAGCTTCCCGTCCAGGTGTTACTGGCCTGGGTCAACCCCCACAGAATCGCAGCATGACCTGACTCTGGGCACGGAACAAAGGAAACCTCCAGCCCCCGAGCTCTGTCCCCAGGAACAGCAGGCAAAGGAACGCAGACTACCTATTTGCTAAGCTTGGTCAGGGCAGGAAGCCAAGCACCCGCAAACTTATGCTGCGGGCAGACGCTGAGCCTCCAGTCGCCATGTTGACCATGTGTAACACCACTTATAACAAAAACACAGGACAGAAGACCCATATTCACTCATCAAGACAGAACAAACAAACAAATTTACACCCAACATGTAACATAAAGATCAAAGACCAGGATTTTCTCCTGAATAAACCACAGAGAGCGGTGAACCTCAGCACTGCCCACAGCCAGCACCATATGACCTGCCTTGGGTGGAAGCCGCCAAAGGCCTGAGGCTGAACTGGGCGTGGGAGGCAACACATGCATATCTGTATCTACAAGAGAACATGTTCATTATACTTGGTGGATGTTTACTAAAGATCATGGTCTGAACTGCCCCCCCTTCTGCCCAATTAATAGGATCAAATCCTGCCACTTTAGGTGACAATGAAAAGTGAGGCATTGGGATGTAGGCTTTTCAGTATTAAAAACAGCCTTCCTAGAAATACTTATTCTGCTTTGAGATGCTAGAGTGAAAGATAGCCATCAAGGAAGTGGGTTCCCATGAGACACTGAATTTGCTAGAATTTTAGTCTTGGACTTGTCATCACCCAGAGCTGTATCTCTGTTGCTTCAACCTTCATGGAGAGTGGATTTTTTACTTAGGATAAAAACACATGATTCTTATGAGTGTTAACATGCTCTCTCTAGAGCTCATTCTATTATCAGGAATACATAAACCATTCAATGGAGATTAATTAGAGTATTAGCTACAGGTATTTTCAAAGTCTATATACAAGAATCTTCCATCTTTGCCTTGAAGTTCCTCAGTATGCAGCCACCCCATCCAAACCTAACATGACTTAGCTACAGGAATGAGAAAGAGAAATGCCTTGGATGCAGCTCTTCTGCAGGTAAGACAGAGATGGGAACAGACCCTGTTGTTAGTGGTTTAACGTGTGAGAACTCTTCATGAGTAGCATTGGCTTCTCCATTGGTTGCTCTCATTTCCCAACATAAGGAGAAGGAAAGTTTGTCCTCTCAGATATTATCTGGGTGTTGTCTGCTTGAGCACCTGCCTGTCCATCATCCCATGCAGAACATCAGTTATTCTGGATACGATTGGCTTCTCTACAACTAGGCCAAGCTATATATAACCAGGTCACTTTCAGGTGTCCCTGTTACTCATCATAACCAATGTGGCTGAAAAAATTTTAAGTAGTTTTAGTTGGACCACTCCAGTCCTAGATTTTTTTTTTTTGAATAAGCACTTGATAAAAATAAGCTCCTGGAGTTGAGTCTCCTGGGTGTGACACTCTTCTTCATTGTAGCCCAACTTCTTGCCCAGATTTTGGACCCTTGTCTCTTTTCATGGTTCGGTTTTGTGACCACAGATTTAACCCTCTAATCTACCTTAGAAAGAGAGAGAAGGGGGGGAGGCTGTGATACAGAAGGACTCCTGTGTAGGCAATGACAATCTCAGGGAAGAGTTTTGACCTTTGCCCTAGGCATATGAGAGGTTATCTTTAAGGTACATGAAGGGTCTATGAGATAACAATGTACTTTATTCCAGAGGGGCCTTGGACTGGACCCAAGAGCCCAAGCTAGTGTTGTGATTTATGGTGGGAGCATGTTAGGTAGCAGTTTTCTTCAAGACTGAAAGACTCCACTCTCCAGGGAGGCTTCTTAAACCAGTGGGTAAACAAAATAGCTTCAGGAATTCCCTGAAACTGACCAGATTGACTATGTCCCTCCCCTCATGAGAGTAAATTATAAAAGCTGCTTAGAGTTACTCTCAGACACACCAAGCTACCAAGAAGACTCTGAAACCAGACCAGGGGCCTGGGAGAAGCAGGGACCAGCTGAGTTGCCTGGAAGTGATTGATATCAACTGAGTCATTTGGAAAGGACTGTTGAGCTGTCTTCAGGCTGTGTAGTGTGGTCAAAATTCCCAGCTCTTGTGAACTGCTCCCCATGCTGGGGTGGGCTTTGATGACACAGCTGTCTTTGAATTATTTCTGCTCCTGTAAGTAACTCCTTACCCAATAAAACTCACTGATTCATCAAATTGACTTTAGTGATTTCTGTACTTTTGACTGCCATGGGCTCCCTACCTGGTGTGAATAGAGGTGTGTGCACACATGCATGCACATGTGATCACATGTGTGTTCTGTGAGTGAGTGTGTGTGTGTGTGTGTGTGTGTGTACCTGTTGCATCTCCTTAGGAAAACTCTTGTCACACATCTGAGCCCTAGATAGCTCAGTATCAGCCTGCCCTGTGATGACAGGGCATGCTTTTCCTTCCACAAATGACCAGTTGAGTGTGTAAGACACTTCTACATGACTGCAAAGCATCAAAATGGAAGAGAGTTTCATGGTTAATCACACCTGGGACAAACAATGCACTGGGGGAGACACAGGTTTTTTCCGTGTTACACCTGAGGATATTGCATCCCTTGGTCGATTTGCAACCTTTGCTGTAAAAAACCCTAACTGTGACCACAGTGACTTTTCTGAGCCTCATGAATCTTTCTGACAAATTTTGAAACCTGAGGGTGGCCTTGAAGACATCCCAATTGTTTTCAATATCAGAAATGAAGATGGTCTTGACGTCATTGAACTTTGCAACCTCCCAAGCAAAAAACATACCACTGCAAGAAACAAAAAGGAATACCTCATCCCACTGTTCTCAGACATTTGCTCTCACTCCACTCCAACTGATGGGTTCCTTCTTGACTGCAATTCTATTCTATGCTTTACCACCTAGTACTTTTATGCAAAAGCAAAAGAAACCAGTTAATGGACCCAGAGAAATGCACTCTTTACCTGAGGACTTCAGGGGTGGCCTTGGTTGAAATGAAGAAATGCAGGAAGGCCTCAGATTGCTCAGGAAGGAGTTTTATGAGTACTAGAAAGTGTTCTGCAGCCTTCCTGAGAGCAAACCGTGGAGCACCAGAGAGAGAATTAGGTACAGTGTTCAGTCATGTGTGAACTGAAGACCATTTAGAACCATGTCATGTTCCCTTCGTTAACCCCCAAGTTAAACGCTAGAGAAGGGCATGGAAGAGTCTGAATTGATTCATCAAAGGCTAAACATGGGAGAGTAAAATTAGACTGTCAGAGTATGCTGGGAGAAATAGTTATCTAACTTCCAGATAGTCATGCAGGTTTAAAAGGAAACGAAAGCTAAATGCAAGTCTATGGGTGACCGGTACTAAGTAAGCAATTTAATATTATTTTGATATAAACTGTGCTACTCCATTGCTTTAACAAAGAGCAAAATAATTTCCACCATCAACCAGTTAAGTGTTTTCCTTCTGAGACATCTAAGATTATTTAGTAAACATTTTGAAATAGTGACGTTTGATGCTAATGAATTCAAAATTCATAGGGAGAATAAATAGGGGAAAGAGGCTTGAATGAGTCCATAGCATGAGCTGACATGCTGTAGCTCTAGATGCTCAGGATATGGCTTGTTTTCCATGCCTAAAAGTAGGTACCTCGTGAAAAATTTATGGTCTAACAATGTAATATTGATTCTACTAGTCATTTGTGCTGTCATTCATTCATCCATTCATTCATTCAATAAACCTTTCTTTAAGACTTATTTAATTTCAGAGCCCATGTTTTGCTTCAACAGTTCAAAGGTGTATAAAATGTTCACACACTGGCCACAAGACTTTGGGATCACTGGAGGTGTCCAGATTTCCCAAGGTAAATAAATGGTGTTCCTGGATGTTTGGGATGGGGGTGGAGTACACACTTGTTTTTTCTGAGCATCGGGCACCTTATTCCTCAGCATTCCTTAAGGTCATATGTGGCACTGTGACTCAACAATTTTAATAAAATACAGACAGAAGGTATGGTTAACCTTGCTGGGTCTGGACCTTGGGAGATACATATCTGTACTGGCTGGTTTTGTGTATCAACTTGACACAGGCTGGAATTATCACAGAGAAAGGAGCCTCCCTTGAGAAAATGCCTCCATGAGATCCAGCTAAAAGGCATTGTCTCAATTAGTGATCAAGGGTGGGAGGGTCTATTGTGGGTGGGGCCATGCCTGGGCTGGTAGTCCTGGGTTCTATAAGAAAGCAGTCTGAGCAGGCCAGGGGAAGCAAGCCAGTAAGAAACATTCCTCCATGGCGTCTGCATTATCTCCTGCCTCCCTCCAAGTTCCTGACCTGCTTGAGTTCAGTCCTGACTTCCTTTGGTGATGAACAGCAATGTGGAAGTGTAAGCTGAATAAACCCTTTCCTCCCCAACCTGCTTCTTGGTCATGATGTTTTGTGCAGGAATAGAAAACCCGACTAAAGCCAGGCAGTGGTGGCGCACGCCTTTAATCCCAGCACTTGGGAGGCAGAGGCAGGTGGATTTCTGAGTTCGCGGCCAGTCTGGTCTACAGAGTGAGTTCCAGGACAGCCAGGGCTATACAGAGAAACCCTGTCTTGAAAAAAAAAAAAAAAAGAAGAAGAAAGAAACCCCGACTAAGACAATATCTCCCCTGCCTCTTTCCAAACTCACCACACCTTCTGGGTTAATATTTCTGTTTCATTCCCACCTACTGAAATATACAGTAGGGAAATCCAGCTAATAAAAAACAACACAAGAAGTTTACTCTGTCCTGCAGGACTTAAATGGAGGACTAATGTACATTCAGTGAACCATAAAGCCTTGGTACTGGGAAGGGCAGTTTTGCAGTCTTCATGGTGCCTATCTGTCAATCAAAAGATAGTGGTCCAACTTTGATTCTAGACAAGAACAAGGCTGTTGAGCCTAGAGAATGATGGAGCTGACAGTCTGGAAGCAACAGAGTCCTTGCCCACAGGCCTGGCAACTTTGAATGGACAGATGGGACAGAACTGCCCACAAACCTGCCACACTTCCTTTGAGCTGTTATTTCTGAGGTTAAAAAAAAAAAACCCAACTATAATTTTAAACCAATTTTTATGATAAGATCTTTTTATTCATATTTACTGTTAAAATTTTGAACATACAGTATAGTTAAGAGAATTATACTGTGCATATGTATATCTACATGGGCCAAGTTACACTGTTAACTGTTCATGGTCCTTTCACTATCACATATCCATCCATCTTTGCATCTGCCTGTCCACCGTCAATTTTTCTTCCATTTTTTAGAAGAATTCCAAGAGAATGGCAGACATAATGCCCTGAACATTTCAGTGTGTATACTAATAAATAGACTCAATAATTTTTTCATTGGATAAAACATTTATACGTAATGAAATACACAAATCTTAGATGTGTGTTTGTTGAGTTTGAGAAATAGTGTGCCCATATAAGAGACACCTCTAACTAGATAGAGACTTCTCTTTTCCTCAAGATCTGTTAGGCTATTTATACTATAGCAACTCAGCTTTACTCTAACTAGTATACAGAGAAATAACTTTCAGAATAGTTCTAGGAGATAAACACTATTTTGTTTGTTTGAAACAGGCTCTCATGATGTTTCCCAAGGCTGGCCTTGAACTCAGAATCTTCCTGGTTACATATACATTGTCTATTGTTTGGTTATAATCTGCCTCTATGCAATTCACATGCTTACAGCTGAGCACCGCTGACATCGTGGAACCTTTAAGAACAGGAGTGTAGAGAAAGGGAATTAGGCCAAGGGACTGCCACCCTCATGAAAGCATTAATACCCATGGAAGTGTGTAAGTATTGTAGGATTGAATTAGTTCCTGAGAGAAGAGGTAGTGAAGCCAGCATGGCCCCTCTCCTGAATCCTTCACCATCCATTCCCGTCCCATTCCCCTATGACTCCTCAACGCTGCAGTGATGTGCACCCATCATCCCTGAGTACACATGAGTTCTCACTGTGTCAACCACACAACTGTAACCCAAGCTAAGTAAATGCCAGTCCTAGGCTTCCAAACTGCACAAACTGGGCATTAGATGATTGTCTTTTTCTTTCTTTTTTTGTTTGATTAAAAACTGAGGCAAACATTTTTGGTACAGCTCATATGAATAAAATTACTCTTATAGATGTGAGCTAAAGATGTAAGTTTCTATACAGCAGTCCCACTCTGAGGAGGTGTCCTAGAATATAGAAAGTGTGCTTATATATAACAAACTCAGATGAAAAAGATGGTAGTGTATTGTTAGGATAGCAATAGAAAGATACTCAGAAATGTCAGTGCTATATAGAGTAGCCATTACATAAGCGCTGTTTTATATCTGCATGTAAGATGTGTGGTACACTGAGAAGGTGAAAATTTTGGCTTATTTATCTTTAAATTAGCATACAAAGGGTTTCATAATGGTACTTTCATATGAAACCATATGAATACATATATGTGTATGTAATACATATATACATATATATGTAATTTTATTTTGTTCTTATCTATCACGGCTGAATAAAATCCTTCTCTCTGCAGTATAATTCCTTTATCCATTTGTCTTAGTTTGAGTTTCATTGCTATGAAGGGACATCAGAACCAAGGCAACTCTTATAAAGGCAAACATTTAATTGGGGCTGGCTTCCGGCTTCAGAGGTTCAGTCCATTGCCATCAGAGTGGGAAGCATGGCAGTATGCAGGCAGACGTGGTGCTGGGAGATCCAAGCATTCTATGTCTTGAACTGATGGCAGCCAGAACGACAGTCTCTTCTGCACTGGGAAGAGCTTGAGCGCAAGCAGACCTCAAAGCCCATCCCCACAGTGACATGCTTCCTCTAACAAAACCATGTTTCCTCTGATAAGACTGCACTTCCTAATCATGTCATTTCCCCTGGGCCCCAGCATATTCAAACCATCACACCTTTCATCTGTTTAGGCTGATTCCATAACTTGTTTATAGTGACTGGTATTCTAAGAAACATGAATGTGCAGAGACGTATCTGGCATGCTAATTTGGAGTCCTTTGAGTACATAGCTAGGAGTGTTATAGATGGGTCATATGGTAGCTCTAATTTTGATTTTTGTCTGTTTTTTTTTTTTT
>NW_022196894.1:88089202-88090950 GCF_008632895.1 Mastomys coucha
TTGAGAGTATGGTGTAAAAAAGAGCTTATCTAGGAAGGAAAAAATATTAGCCATGCCTTGAGCCTCAGTGTTTGAAGACTGAGCTGTATTTACTCACAAAAGGCAGGGCTTCCTGTATCATAAACTCACGGCTTACAACGTCAGAGAAGTGTGATGGTGCAGTGTTTGGAGGAGCTCAGTCCTCAGGGTAGTGATGCAGCAGTCATGAGAGAGTTAGACATCTGTTAAGGTTCTAAGGATAAGTGGAGTAGACTTGGTCCCATTGGCAATGGATGGCCAATAAAGAAAATGTAAATAGGGAAGTGACATCATTAGATTTATATTTTAGGATACAACTCCAAGTGATACTGTTGACATAGAAAGTGGCATATAGAAAAGGTACGGAAAATGGGTAGATGAAATGTTACAGGCTTGAAGCAGCAACAGTTACTACAGAGGCCACTGAGTGAAGCTGGAAGAGATTTCTCACCCTGGTTATTCCCCAAACTTCCAGCTTATGCTCTAAGGAGATTTCTGTTTGGTGGTTGGGATTGCTATCTCTCACAATATCCTTCATTTTCCCCCATAGTAATAAAAAGTTCAGTATCATCAATTCAGTTCAACACTATAGTGTTCAGACTCCCTTGCAGCTATGTGTGACCACTGTCAAGGTCATTGGAGTGTTAGCAGAAATAACATGTGACTCTTCTGTAGATATTCTTTTCTTCCCTCTTCCCTCTCTTGTAGTCTGGAATGTGGAGGTGATGGAGAGCTATTCTTAATCAATTGCTTAACAGTGGTAAAATGACAAGAACTTTACAACTCTACAGTGGTAAAATGATAGGAAGCGAGGCTTGCTCTACATACAGTTAAGCTGTGATCTGGACCACCTGCCTAGACTTTGTGATGACAAAGTAGAAAAATCTTTGTCTTACTTAAGCCATTGCATTTTGGGAAATTTTGTTATGGAAGTCCAGTGCACAACAATGAAATAGTCTATCGAGGACTAAAGAGGTTGATTTTCCCATATAGCTCCCTTAAGTGCAAAATACACCAGTATCCTTGACCTTTTCCAAGAGTGCCTCTTCCTATGCACTTGGATTTGTGTACAGGGCTTGGGTTTATTCACAGACTCCTCTCTTATGGCCTTTTCAAGAAGAGGAAATGACATTGAAAACTCCAGCCCTACGATGCAAACTGGAGAAATGAATGGAGCCTTGATCGGAACCTTTGACTTGGTCTGGTTATTTCTCTCACAGTCCAATTTCCCTATTTTCCCCAGGCCCCTGCCTCTCTTTCAGGAACCCAGTTTGCATAGCTGTTGGCAGATTCCAGTCAGACAACAGTCCTTGTGGAGAGAGACTAGCAACCCTTCACTTGGTCCCTGTGTTAGCCAATGCCACACACTCCCACCCGTTTTACATGGGTTAAGTGGTTTCAACTGGTTCTAGAAGCAGAGTTTATAAATATAAACATTGATTGGTTTTGGAGTTAGAGTTTCCATCCAAATGAAAGGTACAAGAATTTTTAATAAATCACGGGGCCATTTTCATGAATGTAAGGATTCTGAAACCCACAGGGAAAGGATGACGATGCCTTTGCTCCTACTGGGAGGTAACTACATAACTCACGAAAACGTAGTTCTGACATTGATCTGTGCCTAGTCTGATTGGACTGCAGCCCCCACCAGCACACCACTCCCCACCACTGTTGGGGACCAAATGACACTTGGCTGAACCTGCCCCAGCTGGCCCTGCATTGCTGAGAGA
>NW_022196894.1:88091451-88098967 GCF_008632895.1 Mastomys coucha
ATTCTTTATTCACAGGTTGTGACCCTCCTCGTTCCCCCGAATAACGTGACCTGCAGGCCAGGTCACACCACACCCTGACCCACCCCACCACACCATAGTATGCTTTTATTTCCACAGATGATACCAGCAGTGATCATGCTTCCAAGCAGGCTCATCCTCTGGGTACCAGCATGTTACAACTTCCCTGAGGTCACACATAGTCCTGACCTCCTTCCTCCTGCCTCCCCATCTCATTGTTTCTTCCTCCTTCCTTCTCTTCTTTCTCCTTTCCTCTCTCTCCTCTTTGTCCTTTCTTCTTTGTCCTTCCCAGCTCTTCCTCTCTCCTGTCTTCTCTTCCCTCTTCCCATCACTCTAGCCCTCATGTCCTCCTCTCCCCCATCTGTCCATCTGTCTGTCTCCTTAAGTGGCCCCTCCTGAGATGTGCAGATGAGGAATGCCAGGCATCTCAGGATGGCACCATTAGGGTGGCTGCTTGCAGACAGCTCCTGAGCCCTAGGGACAGGGAGGAGGTGGCTTGCTCCATCTGTATGCCCTTCTGCTTTGCCAGCCCTGTCTCCATGGCTGTTTTTAGCAGTGGCTTAACTTGCAGGGACACAGCTTCAGCCCTCACAGTGTCATCCAGACTGCAGCTGATGCCGAGGCTCTCCCTCCTCACTGTCACGGGACACTCTCTGCCCTGCTTTCTTGACATTGTGAGGAATCTGCTTGGACTGCTGAGGACAGGGCTGCAGTTTCTGTGGAAACCCGAGTGCCTGTGGAGGCCCTAATGGGGATGCTGATCCCACTGGACAGGCTCTGATGTGTTCAAGGGATAAGGGACAAGGAATAAGGGATAAGGATAAGGCCTTCTAAGTCAGGGCTTGTCTGTGGCCTAAGGACCATCACCCACGCTCCTGGGCCTCCATTTGCTTCCCTAGTGGGGAATCATGAAGCCTAGCACCTTTCTGAAATGGAGATCAGTAGACATGAGAGGCAATGAGTGGGTCCTGTCTAACTTCTGTTTCCCCTTAGTTCTTCCCTGGGTCATGGCACATCTTGAGATCTCTGCAGGTTTTGGTTCCTGCATTGGAAGAAGGAGGTGTGCACAGTGGGTGAGTTTCCCTTCCTTGCTGGGATAAGTGAGCAGTATTGAAGCCCTTAGAGATGTTGCAGGACAGAACTACTTCAGCTGTGAAAAATCATCAGCTATTCCATTCCGTTTAGAAATCTTGATACCTGGTTCTGTTTATTGATTTGGGAGATGAATAATGTTGGCTGAATGTGGTTTCCAGCATCCTTGTTCTCCTCCCACTTTCTGCTGATGATAGACCTGGCCA
The DNA here is from genome assembly GCF_008632895.1 of Mastomys coucha. Taxonomy (NCBI): domain Eukaryota; kingdom Metazoa; phylum Chordata; class Mammalia; order Rodentia; family Muridae; genus Mastomys; species Mastomys coucha. Next base: position 88,092,768 of record NW_022196894.1, read on the forward strand.
ACCAAGGGCCACACTTCCCAGGGCCCTCTGCACCCACCCATGAACATGCTGCTCAGTTTAAAAAATAAAAAGGAACACTGTGGAAGAGATGTGTGAGCAGCCACCAGGGAAGCTGCTGTCCTGTCCACCCCTTACCATGACAAGAAGGTAGCCTCAAGGGTTGTGACACTTCATTTTGATCATCAATCTAATTGCAGTAAGAAATCCCTAGTGAGTCACTGGGATAGGGGTTAGAGATTCAGGAGCTCAAGCCAGGCCCAGTGTCATCCTTTCTCCCCGTGTATCCATATGTAGAACTTTCAGCTCCTTCTTCAACACCATATCTGCCTCCATGCCACCATGTTTCTTGCCATGATGACAATAGAGAACCTTTCAAGTTTTCTACTTTTCAAAAAGTTAATAGTAAGGTCCACTCAAGGTGAGTCACTCCCAGAGAGGGATCCTCAGAGAAAACTTTGGTTCAGACAGTTAAAAGAATCCCTGCAGACTCTTTGATATTATCTTAGACTTTTAATGACATCTTACTTTAAAATATTCTGGCCCATGTCATGCATATGTATGTATGTATATATGTATGTATGTATGTATGTATATATGTATGTATATGTGTATGTATATGTGTTCTCTGAACTGCACTCATCCTCAGTGAAACTTCTTCATCTTCTTTTTAAAAAAAATAATAAATTAAGCTCCTTTACAGATTAAAGTTTGGTTCCCCCAGCTTCCTCACAAACTCGCCGAATTAAAACTGGGTCACGGAGACAAGCCTGCTCCATTTTCTAACCAGACAATAGCTTCAGGCAGTGCCAGGGTTCTGCTCATCTCTGCTCCCTCCTGGAGTCTAGGGAGCTGCTGATCCATATGACCCTGGTAGAAGCCACGGTCCCCCCTCCTCCCTGGGCCAAGGGCTCTTGCCCTAGTCACTTGCAAACTGGAGCTAGCTGTCCCTTCCCCTTTCTTGGCTAACTTATGCTCCTGGCCTCCAAGGGGCTCCCCTCTGCTCCCACTTCCCTCCTACTCCCCCATCTTCCCTCATCCCATTAGTATACTTCAGGATCAAGGGCAAGGACATTTTATTAGGTCACCATGCTAGAGGCAGAGAACTCTTTGTGTATCCTCCAGGGCTTAATGCTTTGTGACTGCTGTAGACAATATTATTATGCTCTAGTATTTACTGCCCCTCCCAAAGGGAATGATATTCCCTTACCTGCCTTTACCCACTGACATAGGATTTGACACTGACTGGCTCTGATCAACAAATGCAAGCAAAGGTCACATGATGTGTACCACTCACAAGTAAAAGCTTTAAAAGCCATGTAGGTCCTCAGTAGTTCGGCATCATATGGGACCAAATGGGAGGAATGCTGGGACCAAAATGCTCAGGTTCACATTTTGCCTCAGCCACTTTCCTGTCTCCTGAAAGCTGCTTCAACACTTCCCCCGAGTTCTCTCGTCTGCAAACTGAGGACAACTACACTTCCTGTGTATTGGAGCGGTCCTTGCTGGCCTTGGTCAGCAACTTCTCCTTAAGGCGACCTCTCCTTAGTGGAAGTCTGAGCATCTTGTATCTGTTTTCTCCTGGGCAGAACGAGGCTAAGTGGGAGCAGAGCGTCCTATGGGCACATCTCAGAAGCCATCCGCGTTCTGCCTGCTAGCGGAAGTCTTCCGATAAGCTCACGTCCCAAGCCCTGACCCCACCACAGAGGACTCAGAACCACAAAGGAAAGTCTAGAGGGACTTTCCTTTGACCCTCCTTTGCACTTTTACTTTACTTTAAAACGCCAGTCACATTCCTTGTGGATCCCCAAGAGCTTGTGTGTGTATTGTGTATCCTGCCTATCTCGCTCCAGAACCTGCAGTGATGGTCCCTCCTATGGGAATTAAATCCTGAGGGCCGCTGATCTGCTATGCGGTGGGCTCTTTCCTCCTTTGCTCCGAAAGCAGCCAGACATTGGTGTAGATGAGTTCAGCCGAGGGAAAGCTGTGGCACTTAGCTTCTTAGCATCAGCGAGCTCAAGGCAGAGCACCGTCCAAGCCTGGGCTGTTTCCACGGCAAGGCTTATGACTCATTGAAGGGAACTGTGGTTAAAGGTCTCCGGGACAAATGGAAATCCCAGTCAACTCAGTAGTCATCACTGTTATTCTTATCTCACCGATGCCGAGGACCAGGGAAGAGAAAACACTGCCTCAAAGCCACATATTAAAACAAGCAGGGGTAAAACTGCCCTGGTTGGTTATTCCTCACACAGCATTCTAGCTTGGTGAGCTTCGGGCACCGTGGCCCATGATTCCTTCACAAGCATTGATTCACTTCATCGTATCAGACCCTGAGAGGAAGACATTGGCTGCCTCCCTCCTGTGGCTCAGGCAACTGAGACAGCAAGAGAGCTCTGCACAAGTGCATACAAGCTTGAGCAGCAGAGACAGAATCTCACTCACTTGCCTGACTCAGGGAAGTTCTTCTCCCTGGGTGCTTCCCCACCCCCCAGAGGGCTCTGAATTTCTGTTGGAGGATAATTACTTATTTTTGCATGCTGAGATCAAAGTCATTGACAAATAGCTTAAGGGAGTATAGATTTATCTCAGCTCCGGGTTTCAGGGGCTCAACCAATCCTGGCGGAGCAGTTCACATCATGGCAGCCGAGAAGCAAAGGAAGAGATACAGTAGGGACCAGACATGATGTGGTCTATAAGCTCCTTCTAGGGGCTGGAGAGGTGGCTCAGCAGCTAAGAGCACTGGTTGCTCTTACAGAGACCTGGGTTGGCTGATCCCATATGTAACCATCTATAACTCCAATTGTATCCAGAGGACTTAGATTACTTTCAATGCTCCTGGATTCTTTTCCTCCAATTAGTTACTTTATGCCAATGAGGATTCTTTCTAAAGTGTGCCAGCCAAGCTTCCTAAATTAACTGATTCTTCTGGCTTTGGTCTCATACCCAACTCTGAATTAATGAATGGATTTAGAAAAAAGATACTTTCAACTGACCCGAGATAAAACAAATGCTCTGTAGATAAAACAGATGCTCTGTAGACACTTTTACCAGGCCAGTGACATGGCTCAGTGGGTAAAGACACTTGTATTGCAGCACAAGCCTGATGGCCTGAGCTTCGTCACTGGAACTGAAGGAGAGAACTGACTTCAGAAAGTTCTTCTCTGGCCTCCATATGTGTACCATGGCAGGCAAGCACACACACACACACACACACACACACACACACACACACACACACACACGGGGCTTGCATACACACAAAATAATAATTTAAAAGCCATGCTTTGTGGAATATTTTTATTTAGTAATAGCTAGAAAACAGTGTGCATTCTTAAAATGTCACTTCATTTATTTTTGTCTTTTAAGAGCTTTAATTTTAAAAGCCAGGAATAGTATTTAATCCTTGATCTGATTTCCACGAAGTATTTGACAAAGTCCACCATGATTGTCTTTGTGAATGAGACAGAATTGTATTCAGTGTATTGTTTGTTAACTGTTTGTTAACCAGCATATTGATGAATGCTCTCTCTCTCTCTCTCTCTCTCTCTCTCTCTCTCTCTCTCTCTCTCTCTCTCTGACCAGCTTGGTAGGGTATCTCTTTAGTGAACGTTTTTTTCTGGAGAATACTCTGTAATTGCTAACTCAGAGCAGTTGCTCCTCCCTCCTCCTCCTCCTCCTCTTCCTCCTTCTCTTCCTCTTCCCCTTCCTCCTCCTCCTCCTGTGGGATTTCTTTTTAGCTTTTCTCTTGGGCAAATGTGTTAGATTTTGTTGTTTTTGAAATGGACAAAATTGCTATTGGTGGGCAAGCATATTTTCTCTTGAAAGGATTAAAATGGGTTGGAATAGTACCCAATACAAGAGTCTACATTAGGGGGAAACCTCTTGTCTAAGTTTAGGATGCCAGGGAACACAAATGCCAGCAGCTTATGTGAGAAGACAAACTCCAAGCAAGCCACAAGCAACACAGATCCCAAGGAAAGTAAACTCATCATCGAGTGCCTGGATGAACCTGACCACAGCAGGACGACTCTAACCAACCCTGCACACCACTGACCACAGCAGGATGGCTCCATCCCCACCCTGAACACCACTGACCACAGCAGGACCGCTCCACCCCACACTGCACACCACTGACCACACCAGGACCGCTCCACCCCACACTGCACACCACTGACCATAGCAGGACCACTACACCCCACACTGCATACCACTGACAAGCTGCAACCTTGGCTCAGTCCCTGGGACTGCATTTGAAGAGGGGCATTAGCAATCTCAGGAGTTCTCCAATCAAGGCTCTTTGAAGGGCAAGAAAGTTTAGACCATCCTGAAGGGAAGAATGGGGAGAATAAGATATATTTAGCCCAAGGAATTGGCAAGTGAGAGAAAAGAAGAGCTTCTCTTAAATAGTAAAGACATCAGACAAAGGAGGATGCTGTCCTGCTCTTTCAACCCCAGAGGATGTATGAGGGTGATGGAAGGAATTTCTGAGGGTATATCTTATTTCCAAATGAGAGACATGTTGTTCAAAGAGGAGTGACCCTCTCCCTCGATGCACTGTTCCATCAGATGTTAGAAGATAATTTTCATAGTCTTTTTATGAGTCCATAGACATCTGTATAAACTATCCGGATCAAACAAGCTGATTACAGTTCTTTTCCCTCCTGTGTCCAGAGTGCAGCCTCTGGGTGGAGAAAGAAGTTAGGGTGTAGGGTGGGCCTGTTCCTTGGCAGGTAAGAGCACCCTCCACATGCTCAGGGGGACCAGTTAAGGTCCAGGTTGAGCCAAGCCTTCTCTTCTTATGCACCCAGATTATTTTGTTAAGGGGCCCAGAGTGTCTCTACCTGGTGCAGTCTATTAGGAGCTGGGTTTCACAATGCTACACAAAGAGAATTGTCTGACAAAGCCTGGCCTGGTTTTCTTTTGGACACTGTCAGCCGCTAGTCTAGAAAGTTGGTGTAGTTTGAATGTACCCGCCAATGTGTTGTAACCTTTATCTTCTGGTTGCCTCTCAGTGTTGTTTGGAAGTGTGGCCTTTGGGAGGTAGTTAGGGATTAAACAAGATGGGGGCCTTGAGGCTGCCATTAGTGGTTGCCTTAGTCATGTTTTCTATTCCTGCACAAACATCACGACCAAGAAGGAAGTTGAGGAGGAAAGGTAAACCCTTTCAGCTTACACTTCCACATCGCTGTTCATCACCAAAGGAAGTCAGGACTGGAACTCAAGCAGGTCAGGAAACAGGAGCTGATGCAGAGGCCATGGAGGGATGTTCCTTACTGGCTTGTTTCCCTTGACTTGCTCAGCTTGCTTTCTTATAGAACCCAGACTTCCAGCCCAGGGATGGCACCATCCACAATGGGCCCTCCCACCCTTGATCACTAATTAAGAAAATGCCTTACAGCTGGATCTCATGGAGGCATTTCCTCAAGGAAGGCTCCTTTCTCTGTGATAACTTTCTCTGTGATAACTTCAGCTTGTATCAAGTTGACACACAAAACTAGCAAGTACAGTGGTTTTATAAGGAAGTGACCTGGATGCCTCTCCATGTGTAATGCTCTTTTCTGTGACATGATGGACCACAGAACCTTCAGCAGTACCAAGCAGAGGCCATCACAGTCTCCAGAACCAGAAAATACACAAACTCTGATTATTTATAAATTATCTGGTCTCTGATAATCTGTTCTGGCAATGGAAACACAGAGCCAGGGAACTTCCTACTCAAAGTGTGCTTCGCCACCAGGCTGATCCTGGAAATGGGTCACTGCACACTGGCTCTGGTTGCATAGCTGATGGTGTCTCTTCCCACTAACCAGAGCCTGGTCCACCTTTGCAAAAGCGAGCCATGGTAGTATGAACACAGTGGTTCCTTCTCCAAGAGGCTTGTAGAATGAGGGAAGAGATGATGTGGCCATTCCAGATTGACAGCAACTTGCCTACTATGATGGCTAATTTTGATTGCCCACTTCATGACATTGGTGAACACATAGGGTATTAGGCAAAGCACAAACTGGGGGTGCTTATGAAGCTGTTTCCCGAGAGAGTTAGATTACAAGTCCTCTGACAAGATTTCAAAATAAAACCTCACTTGAAATTTTCAGTTATAGGAGCCAAAAATTCTCCCATTTTTTAAAGTCTCTAACTTTTTTTTGATATTTTCTTTATTTACATGTAAATTTCTCCATTCCCAGTTTCCCCTCCAAAAAACA